>NC_056739.1:1963373194-1963440694 GCF_019279795.1 Protopterus annectens
CTCTGTATACTCTCCTGTACTTCTTCATTCCACCACCAGGTCTCCTTGTTCTCCTTCCTCTTTCCAGATGTCACACCAAGCACCTTTCTAGCCATCTCTCTTACTAGCTCTGCTGTAGTTACCCAGCTATTCGGTAACTCTTCACTGCCACCCAGTGCCTGTCTTAACTCTTCCCTGAGCATCACCTCACAACTACCCTTTTTCAATTTCCACCATTTGATCCTTGGTGCTGCCATCACACTCATCCTCCTCTTCTTGATCAAAAATGTCATCCTACAAACCACCATCCTATGCTGCCAAACTACACTTTCCCCTGCCACCACTTTACAGTCTCCAATCTCCTTCAGATTGGCCCTTCTACATAAGATATACTCCACCTGTGTGCATTTTCCTCCACTCTTGTATGTCACCCTATGCTCCTCCCTCTTGTTAAAATACGTATTCATCACAGCCATGTCCATCCTTCTCGCAAAATCCACTACCATCTGACCTTCTGCATTCTTTTGCTTAACACCATACCTACCCAGCACTTCATCATCCCCTCTGCTCCCTTCACCAACATGCCCACTGAAATCTGCTCCAATCACCAGTCTCTCACCCTTGGGTACAGTCATCACCACTTCATCTAACCCACTTCAAAAATTTTCTTTCTCATCCATCACACACCCAACCTGTGGAGCATATGCACTAACAACAATCATCATTACACCATCAATTTCCAGCTTCATAAACATCACTCTATCAGACATACTTTTCACCTCCAAAACACTCTTAGCATACTGTTCCTTCAGGATAATGCCTATGCCACTTCTCCTCCCATCCACACCATGATAAAACAATTTGAAACCGCCTCCGATACCGATACACCTAGCCTTGCTCCCCTTCCATCTGGTCTCTTGAGCACACAATATACCAACCGTCCTTCGGACCATCA
This sequence comes from Protopterus annectens, assembly GCF_019279795.1. NCBI lineage: Eukaryota > Metazoa > Chordata > Ceratodontiformes > Protopteridae > Protopterus > Protopterus annectens. The sequence continues at coordinate 1,963,374,129 of NC_056739.1, forward strand.
TATCAGCTAGCTCTCTCCCTATACCAGTCATACTGCCAACATTCAAAGTTCTGACCCTCACTATCACAGTCCATGCCCGAAGGCAGGTAAAGGCTAGCCTTCTGCCTCTTCTCCTACAGACACACGCACACACACACACAATCATCTTCTTTCGGCTGTTCCCATTAGGGGTCGCCACAGCGGATCATCTGTTTCCATTTCACCCTGTCCTCTGCATATTGCTCTGTCACACCAACCACCTGCATGCCCTCCTCTCACCACATCCATAAACCTTGTCTTAGGCCTTCCTCTTTTCCTGTTACCTGGTAGCTTCATCCTTAGCATTTGTTTCCCAATATACCCAGCATCACTCCTCAGCACATGTCCAAACAAACGTAATCTTGCCTCTCTGGCTTTGTCTCCAAACCTTCCAACCTGAGCTGACCCTCTAATATTCTTATTCCTAATCCTGTCCACCTAGTCACACCCAGTGCAAATCTTAACATCTTTAACTCTGCCACATCCAGCTCAAACTCCTGCCTTTTTGACAATGCCACTGTCTCCAATTGATTTAACATAGCTGGTCTCACTACCCTCTTGTAGACCTTCCTTTCACTCTTACTGGTACTTGTCTGCCACAAATCACTCCTGACGCTCTTCTCCACCCACTCCATCCTGCCTGTACTCTTTTCTTCACCGCTCTTCCACACTCACCGTTACTCTGAACTATTGATCCCAAGTATTTAAACTCATCCACCTTCGCCACCTCTACTCCTTGCATCCTCACCATTCCTCTATCCTCCCTCTCATTCACACACATATTCTGTCTTAACCCTGCTGACCTTTATTCCTCTTCTCTCTAGAGCATATCTCCACCTCTCCAGGGTCTTCTCCACCTGTTCCCTACTCTCACTACAGATCATAATGTCATCTGCAAACATCATAGTCCACGGGGACTCCTGTCTGATCTCGTCTGTCAACTTGTCCATCACCACTGCAAATAAGAAAGGGCTCAGAGCTGATCCCTGATGTAACCCCACCGCCACCTTAAACGCATCCGTCAATCCCACCGCAGACCTCACCGCTGTCACACTACCCTCGTACATATCCTGTACCACTCTTACATACTTCTCTGACGCTCCCGACTTCCTCATACAATACCACAACTCCTCTCCAACACACACAAAACACCAGTGCAACCACCACGGCAATGAACATAAACATGCTTTAATGCATAAAAAAAAAAAACAACAAATAAAAATAGATTAGCGCTTTCGGGTAATAGCTACCCTTCTTCAGATCATTAGAACAATAATACCCTAGGAACATTTTAAATAAGACTTAACCAATCACTCGTGAATAGCTATTCACATAAATGATGAACTTCATTCATAAATTCTGTATCCCTGTGCTTTGCAACAGTCAGCACCCACCCTTTATGAAAAGAGACATTGTGAAAGGGCAATTTGTCAGGCGGAGACATCTGATTAGTGATGACCTAGTCTTCCAAGAACAAAGTGAGTTCCTTAAGAACCTCTTTTTTGAAAAACATTACCCACCAGACTTAGCGGAAGGTTACTACAAACCAGGTGGCGGGCCACAGACACTCTCGCCACCTCTCCATTCTGAAGTATGGCTTCAACAACTGCCCCAAGAAAAACAAAAAAATAGCCAAGGTTGCCTATAGCCATCTCACTGAATGCTGGAGACATCAGTGAAACCCTCCGCCATAACTTGGGAGTATCACCCAGAGCAACCCCAACCTACACAAAGTCCTCGGAGCCCAGCCATCCAAGTCCCATAAAACATTTCTACAATCAAGGGGAATGACAGAAATCAACCAACTCCCCTGGAACCCACCCCTGCAGTCAGTTCTGCTCTTGCAAATACACAGCCACCAGAAGTAGCTTCACCCTCGAAACTAGAAAACCATCAGGTTCCAAGACAGCTACGATTGCCACACCACCAATGTAGTCTACCTCATATTTGCTCCCAGTGCAACTCCTTCTATGTGGACAAAAGAACCTGTACATTAAATGACAGCGTAAAAAAACATCATCAGGCTATGCAACAGGGAGACTTAACCCATGCTTTAGCAATACATAGCACCCAATCTTGCCACTTCACCGGCTTTAAATTTCTAGTTTTAGAAAGAGTCTCCAGGTTTTCTGGAGACACCAACACACTCCTAGAGGTTAGAGAACTCAATTGGCAGATTGACCTAAGAGCAGACACGCCCCAAGACATTAATGGCAACCTCAACATTAAGTGTATTGTCAAATGGATCAGGTAGATTGAACCACCCAACCTTGGGCACTTCCCACCTTTCTGTCAATCAAAACATACCTATTTAAGTTGTGCAGTTTAGTACGAATGCAGATTTTTAACAGTTCAGTATTTAATAAAGGAGTGAATGAAGGCGCTTAAATCCTACAACTATTCTTCATGTGTGGTCTGTTCTTTCCTAGTGATCTCCACGGTAACCCCGCTTGACATTTTATATATGTATGTATGTATGTATAGATGTGTGTGTGTGTGTATGTGACTGACACACACACACACACACACACACACACACACACACACACACGTGTATACAATAAGCAAAACTCCCAAATGTCAATGTCAGTTTTGTTGACAAAAAGTACAGTTCTGTATACTTACCATAAATGTAGTTCAGGTGTATTCACTGTTGCAGTCATCACTTGTGGGTTATCCCTGCTGTGGTAGCCCTCGGCCGGCCCAAATACCAGAGTCAATGTTTTTCTGTGTTGGCTGCAGTCGCCTGTAGTCTGATGTCAGGTCGTCAATGCTATAAAGCAAGGCAGCTAACGTCATTACATCAGTTTTTCTTGCCCTAACCCGTTAGCAGCACAAGGAAATAAGGTAAAGTGGTCCTAGTGGCTAAGAGTCACTGTGGGAAGCTTACATCCCCCTAGGGAAAGAGGATATAAGGGGGATGGAGGGAGGGAAACCAGGACTGCAACAGTGAATACACTCGAACATCTACATTTATGGTAAGTGTACACAACTGTAATATGTTCTTCGTGTTTCACTGTTGCAGTCATCACCTGTAGGAGGATTCCCAAAGCTGAGGAGAGGGGTTGAAGGATAGGTTAGAGCCCTAGGCATGGGTCAGCAAGCCCTGCAAAACAGCAGAGGCAAACCCTGCCCTAGACTTAGAAAAAAAAGGTAGGTGGTGATGCTTTGTAAAGGTATGGACAGAGGTCCAGGTAGCAGCTTCTAAGATGTTGGAGGTTGGCATAATGGTGAAGGTGTTTATCTTACAGACACAAGATTCATGGTTTGATTCTCACATGGAGAAAATGGCTGGGCTTAGAATGGTCTCATGGGCAATTAGCCTAGTAGTAATCTATGAACCTATGACCCTGGTGGGGACTCCTCTGAGGAAGGCTGTGGAAGTAGAGGCTGCCCTAGTGGAACGGGAACGAATTGACTTGGGGGGGGGGGTTCCCATGTAGTCTGTAGCAGAAATGGATACAGGGTGATATCCATTTGGAAATGGTTTGCTTGGAAATGGGTTTCCCCTCTGCCCCTGGGGCAAAGCTGACAAGCAGCTGGTTTATCTGAAGGGTTTAACACGGTCTAGATATTATCCGAGTTGTCTGTGCACATCTAGTGAGTGCAGAATTCTTTCTCCCTTGTTTTGAGGGTTGGGAAAGAAGGTGAGTAGGTGTATGGCCTGGTTGAGGGTCACATCAGATACCGCCTTGGGCATAAAGGCGGGATTAGTCCTCAAGGAGACCCTGTCTGCATGGAAAATGATGCAGGGCTCAACAGCCATGAGTGCATGAAGTTCAGAAACCCTTCTGGCGGAGGTGATGGCTAGTAGGAAGGAAGTCGTCCAGGAGAGGTATTTCAATTCTGTTGAAGCAGCAGGTTCAAACGGAGGTAAGGTTAGTTTTTCTAAAACATAATTCAAGTCCCAGGCTGGCACGGATGCCTTTTAGGAGGTCTGATATTAGAAGCCCCTCTGAGGAATTGTTTACTCAAAGGATGAGAGAAGAGGGGTAAGGTCTGAATCGTAAAGGGTGAAATGGCTGAGGCATGGATTTTAATAGATGAGAAGGACAGGCCACTTTTGAGCAACTCGGCTAGGTAATCCAGGATAAGAGGGATGGAAGGATATGAGGTACTGGGCCCCTCTGGACTGGCTCCAGGAGCAGAATCTTTTCCATTTGCCTGCTTAAGATTTTCTGGTGCTGGGCCTTCTGGCCTCTGTGATAATGTCTAGGACCTGTTTGCTTAACAGGGACCCCTTGTTTGCTTTTAAACTATTAGCCACGCTGAAAGATTTAGAGTCTGCAGGACTGGGTGCAGTATCCCCCCCCCCTCCCACAGCTGGGTCAACCGGTCTGAGATCAGGGGAAGATGCTTGGGGTGTCTGTAAGGTCAGGCTGTGCAGTAAGGGGTACCAATGCTGTCTGGGCCAATTTGGAGCAATGAGGATTGCCTTTGGTCTCGTCCCCCTTATTCTGATCAGTACCTTGGGAATAAGAGGAAGAGGAGAGAACATGTACACAAAGAGGAAGTTCCAGGGGAAGGTCAAGGCATCCACCTTCCACGCTAGGAGGTGATACTCCCTGGTAGAGAATTTTTGCAGCTGGTGGCTGATGTGCGAAGCAATAAGATCCACCTCCGGAGTCCCCCACTCCTGAGTGATTTGCAGAAAGATTTTCCTGTGGAGCTGCCATTCGTGTGGGGTCCATTAAGTTTCTGCTTAGGTGGTCTGCCAGGGTATTGTTGAACCATGGTAAGTACTGGGCAATTAGGTGTAGACCCATGGAGGCGGCTGTCAGCCAGAGGTTCATGGCTAGCCTGCACAGAGGGTAAGATTGGGTCCCCCCTGTTTGTTGATATACCACATTACTGTGGTGGTGTCTGTTTTTATAAGGAGAACCCCTGGCCTGAGATTGGGTTTGAAGGATGTCAGAGCCTTTTGTACTTCCATCATTTCTTTCTGACTGATGTATAAGGGAAGGTGCTGGGTATTCCAAAGACCTTAGGTGCACCTGCCTGCTAGGTGAGTGCCCCAAACAATGACTGAGGCGTCGGTGGTGATGGTACGGCCGGTAGTGCGGAGGATGAAGGGAAGATGCTTGTTCTTGGCACAGGCCCCTGCCCACCAGAGAAACTCAACCCTTATACATGGGATCAGAGGGAGAGAGGTCTCTAGGTACTGAGTGCCGACACCAAAGGTTCTTTAGATACCACTGAAGTTTTCTCATGTGAAGCCTGGCCAGAGGAATTAGAAGGATGCAAGATACCATGTACCCCAGGGCTTGCAGGAAAGTACAGTTGTGTACACTTACCATAAATGTAGATGTTAGAGTGTATTCACTGTTGAAGCCCCCGTAGTGAGGTGACTTCTGAAAGCCAGCTGGGTAAAGTAAAGAGGCAGGAAGCTCTGCTTTTCTGAGGATAGGAAGGCCATTTGGGATGCTGTGTCTAGCAGTGCTCCCAAGAAAATGATCTTCCTGGAGGGTGTTTGCTTTGATTTCTTCTCCTTGATGTGAACCCTTGGAAAGTTAGGAGGGATATGACAAAGAAGCTCCTGGAGCAGCTTTTCTTTGCACTCTGCCTGAATGAGGCGGTCGTCCAAGTACGGGTAAATCTGTCTGTTTCTCTGTCTGCAAAATGCTACGGCCAGGGCTAAGCATTTGGTGAATACTCTGGGTGCAGTTGATAAGCCAAAGGGTAGCACAGATAACTGAAAGTGTTGTGATCCTGCTCCGAAGCGCAGGAATTTCCTGCAAGATTCCCTTACGGGGATGTGGAGATAGGCATCTTTTAGGTCTAGTGTAACTAGCCAGGCTTTTTTTTTTTTTGTCAGCACAGGCAGCAGCTGCTGCAAAGTTAGCATTTTGAATCTGGGGACCACTAGGAAGGTGTTCAGAATGGATAGATCCAGGATGGGGTGCCAAGTGCCCTCTTTTAAGGGAACAAGGTATAATCTGGAATAAAAGCCTTTGTCTGTTTGATCTGAGGGGACAGGTTCTACTGCTCCCTGGGATATGACAGTTTTGACTTGTTTCAATGCCTATGACCACTGACTGGGAGGTAAGTTTGGGTACCCTCTTGGAATTGAGAGTTTGCTGAAAGAGAATTTGCATCCCTGAAAAATGATCAAGACCCATTGGTCCTTTGTTAGTGAAAGCCAATTTTCTTTGAAGAGGGAGAGCCTTCCTCCTAGCTTTTGGTGAGTAAAGGGAGGGGAGAGGGGGAGTCATTGGGAGTTTTTGCCATATAAGGGTGGCTTAGAACTCCCTGCCTTTGGGGTGGAAGTGGTCCACTGTTTGCTTCTCTGATGGCCATGGGATAGGGGCCTGGTCTGTCCATGCGGGGCTTACCTTGGCCCTGTCTGCTAGGTGCAAGGAAGGACCACTGCTTACAGGGAAAGTTCCTACTGAACCTGGGAGGTTGAACCTGAATGAAATATTTTACTGTTTGCATAGATTTTGCTTGGTCTTCCATCTTTTTAAGCACCTCTTCTGCTTTTACTCCAAACAAGCTGTCCTTATCCAGGGGTGCATCAATTAGTTTAGACTGGACATGATCAGGGAGAGGTTGTTCCTTCAGCCATGCATGTCTCCTAATGACAGATCCCGACACTGCTGCTCTGCTACAGGCTTCTAGGGCATCATATTTCCTTTCAACATAGGACTTATATGCTAAATTACCAATGTACCAGTTCATGTCTCTGTTCTAAAAAGAATCTGCACCCTCAATAGTTACTATAACTTGCTTATCTTATGCATTTGCATCCTGAGGGGTACTTTATCTGAATACTTAATGTTTACTATGTAAAGTGTAGCTTTACCAATGTACCAGTTCATGTCTGAATTTTGAACGGTAACTTTAATCCACAAATTCAATGTCTACTATGCAATGTGAAGCCTTACCAATTTACCAGCTTATGTCTCTATTTTATAATATATTTACACCCTCCATATTAACTGTATTTTGCTTATCTTATGTATCTGTATCATGAATTGTAACAATCTAATATCTAATGTTTTACTATGTAATGGAGCTTTTCTCCCCAGGCCTCCACTGAAAATGGGCTCGAGCCCAGTGGACACCAAACTGAAATAAATAAATCATAAACACCGTGTAATGAGTGTTTGGCCACTTGACAAGCAGAGTGCAGTAAATCTGCTAACTCTTTCGAATTGGCACAGTCCGAAAAAGTAGAAATCTTTTGTTTTAATAGTTCCAAAGTGTGATATTGATATTTTAACATATGGAACTGACAGCTGAGTGCTCTGACAGCTAAGGTTGCAGAGGTGTATACCTTTTTACCCCATCTGTCCAGACCTCTGGAATTCTTGTCAGAAGGAATAGGATTCTTGGCAGAACTAGTCTTGCCTCCTTTAGGTCCCTGTGTAATGACCTCTGGGGCTGCAGCAGGATTTCTGTACAGGTACTTGTGAGAATCCGTAATTCTGTAATACCAATCAGGTTTACTGGGAGCAGGTGGGAGGGTGTCAGGGGCTAAGCTGGATTCATGAAAAACATCATCCACCACTTCTAACATAGGGGGATGGTCACGGATCTGTGCTGGGGCAGATCCAGAAACTCTCCAAGTCTTTTCTTAGATTGGGGGAAGTCCCGACATTCCTATTGCAAATGTTCCCTGAGGGCATGAAGGGTTTCATCCATAGCAAGAAAGACTGATGTAATGATGTCGGCTGCCTTGCTTTATAGCACCGATGACCTGACATCAAGACTACAGACGACTGCAGCCGATGCAGAAAAACATTGACTCTGGTATTCGGGGTGGCCGAGGACTACCACAGTTGGGATAACCCACAGGTGATGACTGCAACAGTGAAACACGAAGAACATCACGTGGTCAACGTACACATACCAATATTTATGCATAAATTTATATTGTATTTATAAACATTTGTAATACAATATTAACACACATCCACACGAGTATGTGTGGTTACTTATAATATTGCTAAAGTATGGCTAAATGGAAAAAAACATTCTTATTCTATTAAAAGGACAAAAATTCAATGAGTCGGAATTGGGGGGATAACTACATCCACCATCTTGATCTCTCTCATCTTTGCTAGTCACTCTTTCTGGACAGCCCAATATGCTCCTGAACAACCTGACCTAAGTAAGCCAAGGACACTGAACAGAAGTGTTTTTTTTTTTTTTAAACTACTTGGAACTGCTGTACTTCTTCACTTGTAGAGTGTAAAATAAACAAACAAATAAATAAAATCCTTATTAGCTTTACTTGTTCATCTTAGTAACTGCTCTACAGAAACAACAATGAAAAAATATGCATGCATGGAACCTCGAAACAAAAAATGAATAACAAAACCAATTAAGTGCATGCAACAATAAAACATTACTAGGCTTCTCACAGGATCCCACAAGGTGGTGCAGTGAAAAACTCAAAACAGTAACTTATCCCACTGTCAAATGCTGGAAGATCTAGAAGAATTCAATTTTAATTTACTTACCCTTTCAGGCTTTTGAAGGGGTATGCATAATGTTTCAGCATGATCAAATGAGCTACTTAAAACCGTGCAAGAGCCACGCAGAGGAGGAAAAAAATCTGTTGCAAACTGAGCCAGCTGTAAAGGATTTTACATACAAGGCAATAACCAAAGCAGAATTTTATGTCATTAAATGTGCCTTGGGGAGTGGGGGGTGAAAGAACAGTGTGTTTATGTATTCGTGTCACTGTTCCAAACTCAGTGTGTATTTGCATTTTTACAATAGGATGAGCGGTGCAGTGCAGTGCAGTAATTATACTGCTGCAATATTACAGGGGGCAGAGCAAGGGAAAGAAAAACACAATTCCTATGTACTTCATCCAGCACATACTTCCTCCTTACTCTCCACCTGACGTTAACAATGATATTTATTAAAGTGAAAATACTCTATCTTTTAGGTCTTTCTTAATATAGTCAAACCATACAGGTTCCTAATAAAGTATGCATAATAACCTACTTGAAAAAAAGTCTGATACATCTGCTCTGGTAAGTACATCTAGAAGGTACAGGTATATGCATATGCCCCTAATGACTTATAAACCTACTTTTTCACCAGTAGTACTTTACCCAGCTTAACAAATGGGGTGGGGGGTGTGGACAGATAAGGACAGTAGCATGTAAAAAAAATGCAGCAATATGCATAACAGTAACCTGACGCATCACGAGGAACATCTTGCAGCTGTGTCCGTGTCCAGATGCATCTCCCGATGGACAAGACATGTGACAAGTGCTTCACACTGGGCAAGTTAACACTTGAAAAATGTACTTGTGAATCTAAAAGCTAACTGGACTAGCCCAATTAACCCTTTTCACATATACTGTTGTTTTCTTTGGCTTGGTGTGTAACAACTATGTTTCATGAACAGATGATTAAAAAATAAGCATATAAATCTGCATGCAACTGTAAATGGGAGAATACATGATACGAGTAAAAATAAACATATCAGTAAACATATGAATAAAGGAATCAAAAATAGTACATGCAGTGAAAATGTACAGGTTAATCACAAAAAAAAAAAAATGTGAGCAATCAAAGAAAAAAATGTTTTGTGGAATAAGATAACCTTTGCAAACTGCGACTCCAAACAGATGGAAGTATTCTCCTAGGCAGGAAAATAACAGCCATAAGGTGCTAATCTATCTGTATATGTAATGTGTTACTTTATGACAGGTAACAGGTATAGCTAAAAACATACAAAAACAGACAAAGAGGGTACAAATACAGTTTTCGGTTCCTAGCATAACTGACCTTTGTACAACTTGGTGGGCTAGGACAATAACCTATGCCTGAAAACACACAACCAGTATAAACCATCCATGGCTTCCAACTAAGGACAAGTACATGTTTTTGCTATTATACTGCACTTTTAATTTGCATTCACATTCTACTGTCTGCTTGAATGGTCTGAACTGTTTTTTTTTTGCCACATTTTACTGTATACTGTACTAGTTCAGCTGTAGCATAGCCCAGTTCCAAGTTTACTGTTTCTGAGTCTGTTCTGTAACTTGTGAGCATCAAATTCAAGCCATCTTTGTTGGTGAAGGCCCTTCTGCACTTCTGTGGGTGGAGAGTGCTGACAGGGTCACATTTAATCGAGGTTGATTGGACTAGAGCTCAGTTAGAGCACCCTTACTGGCTAGTTTGAGTTAAAAGGGTTATTTCTTGTTTTACATAAGCCCCCAGTTGTGCTTGTTTGTGTGCAGCACACCATTGTGCATTGCCACATAGTGGTGGTTACCACTGGTGGTTATATCGACAAACATTTTGCTTGTTAAATTTTCCCTTAGCACTTTTATGGTCCTCCAGAGTTTTTCCGTGGCCCTGCTCTACTATCAGGTGGAACACTAATCCTGGCCTCAGATATACCAACACACTTCTCACCCCCTAGCCATTCCCAAGTGCAATTCACGATTTCTCACAGTTTCTCCAGTCAGCTTGGTCGACATGTGCACCCTGAGGTAGTGTAGCCACTGCCTCATGTTCACAGATGACCCTCTACTCCTAGTCCACACAAACTCAACACGTGAGAGATGGAGCCATGTTAAGAACCTTGAATTCATGCTCTCTCACACACCAGTCCCTATATACGAAAATGAGTGGGTTCATCAGCATGCACACCTCACCTCCTACTCCACCCAAACCCACATCACACATACCTACATATGCGGCGGTCCTCACAAGAAATGCACCTAAACACCAGAGACCCCCCAAACACAGGCACACTACATAATACTTCCTCTGCAGAATACACACAACAGCTCACACACCAGTGTCTCACCTGTCAAGTTCTTAAGGCAAAAAACCCAACATATTAGTCATAGGTGAGTCCATCATGAGACGCACAGATGCCCCGCTCAGCGAGGTGGATAAGGAAAAGGTCATGGTCAGCTGTCAGGATCCACTATTTCACACATGCACTCAAGTCTCTCAACATCAGGTACCGTTATGTTGCAGTCATAGCCCTTGTTGATGTCAACAACTTGAGATGTACCTCTCTTCACTATATAAAGACAGACATGACTTGAGCTCTCAGACCGTGTGTCTCAGGCAAGTACATCCCTATCCTTAAGCAGCATTTTACCTTCACCTAGGATGATGCCTCACTACAAAAAAAAAATGACGGACTTCAACAATTTGCTTAGTTTCTGGTGTCATTCTAAAGGGATCCAGTATCTGTCAGCCTGGGATAACATGATCAACAGACCTCAATGCTTTGTCAGAGATGGTTTTCAACTTTCACCCCTGGGATTTCGGCTACTAGCTAAGGGTCTTGCCACCCCCCATAGTGCCTTTTTTAGGCACTGTCTCATGGACAAAATTCCCGACGTAAAAACTCCATCAAAAAACAACCTCAAGGTTATGCTGCTAAATGTCAGGAGTGGAGAGCACCCCAACCATATAGGGTTACACCTCCTTCCACATGTTCAGACCACAAACTGAAGGCATGAAAACTAAAGGAGGCGTTGTATCAATATTCATTAAAGATAAATACACCTCCAGATTGGTTAAACAGTACAAGTCCCTGGAGATACTTAGGTGCAATTAACTGTTGGTAGGACACCTGTTCAAGTTATTTACAGCTACAGGACTCCTTCCATGAATCAGAACACCCACTCTGCCTATTTGGATCTCCTTGAATCTATCAATATACATCTGAACACCATGGTTTTGGGCGACTAACTACCCATCCACTGACTGGGTAAATTACTCCTGCTCAAACGTTCCTTGAGTTTAACTCCAATGTCCTGGACCAGCTGGTTGACACCCCCACAAGGGGTGCCCACATCCTGGATATGGTGCTTACCAAACAACTGTAGCATGCCCGCTGTGAGGTTTTCCCTGGTGAGGTCTAACCACAAATCAGTCTCATTCAAAGCAACTATCACACCTGAGACCCCCCCCCCCCACCCCCTCAACAGCAACTAAACTAAAAAAACTTCTCCAAAGCAGATAACCTCTTGCAGGATGGTATAAATAGCTTCACTGCACCTCGCCCCTCAGATGGAACTGGCAATTATGCAGAGTTCTACACCAAGGCTTAATACAAACAGCTGTATAACTGCACTGACTTGGCTGTACCCAAAAGGACCAAAAAAAGCTCCTCAAGGAGGAGCAAACTTGCCCGGTGAACAACTGCCAATCACAGGCTTTACAATAAAAGGAAGAAATTGCCGTCCAAGAGTAAGAGGGAGCAAGCCCTACACTAGAAGCACTCCCTCTTCAGCTTAAACAAGCAAATAAGACTTATTGTGAAGTCCTCCAAAGCAAACTATGAATCCAAATTAGCTTCCTTGACCAAGGACAACTCATAAGGCATTCTTTAGTTGCATCTCTAACCCAAGAGGAACGGCCCAGATTTGTGCCGAACTGGTAGTTAATGATACCACATATACTGAGCCTGTGGACATTGCTAACCTGTTGGCAGACAGGTTCTGTGAAAACTTCACTCCCCTGTCCCCGGCCTCACATAACCCATAACATCCCTACCACCAGTCATCTACCTTTAATCTCTAAAGAGCAGGTCATACACGCCCCTAAGGCCAAAAACAAGGCATCTATGGGACCTGATAACATGCCAGGCTGCAGCCTACATGGGTTCCAAGAAGAATTAGCAACACCATTGGGTACTCTTTTCAATCATAGTCTAAGTACCAGCTGAATAGAAAATGGCCACAGTTTTTCCCTTGCACAAAGGTGGTGCTTTCACTGCCCCAGGAACGACAGACCTATTGGCCCTACTAGCCTCATCGGAGTCATCATAATCTCTAAACACTTGACCCTACTCAGTTTGGATTTGTCAAAGGGAGATCATGCCTATTAAACCTGGTGGACTTCTTTGAGACAGTCACCAAGGCCCTGGATGAGGGCAAATCTGTGCATACTGCCCGCCTAGACTTAGCCAAGACTTTTGACACTATCCCCCACTTAGGATACATTGAAAAATTCACCTAGCTATGTATAAACCCTTATATTGTTAGATGGGTCACTAACTGGCTCATTGATAGAACACAGTTAAAATAAGGGAATCCACCTTCAACAGCAGATATGTAACCAGTGGTGTTCCACAGGGATCAGTCCTGTGACCTGAACTGTTTAGAATCTACTTCGCCGAAGTACAAGCAAAAAAAAAAGTTATGTACTTACCATAACGTTCCATGTTTGTAGTCCATCTCACCTACATTCTTGCTGGATGGGTTTTGAGCAGATACTTGGCTCCAACTCGGCCGATACTAAAGCTCGAGAGCTTTTACTGGCTTGAGGCTAACCCCTATCCCATGGTGCCTCACGGCAATTCCTCAGATCTTGTTTGCAAGAAAGTAACAGGTACCTAATAGTAAACTATCAATAACTATGTACATACAGACAGAAGACTGTGTAATACTATCCATGCCAGGTGGACAGACAACTACAACCAGGTCAGACAGCATAAGTATAAGTCCACCAGTTCCTCCAGGAAACAGGAAGGGGCAGGAGGGTGGGACGCAAGAATGTAGGCGAGATGGGACTATAAACATGGAATGTTATGGTAAGTACATAACTTCTTTATGTTATGTAGTCCTATCTCGCCGTAATTCTTGCTGGATGCGAGCACCTTTATCCCGGGTGGCTCAAGCGAAGAGACTCTTCAGCACAGTGGACCTAAAGGATGACCTGTCCCGGGAGGCTAAATCCAATTTGTAATGAGAGACAAAGGTATGAGGTCTTGCCCAAGTAGATGCTGCACAAATGGTATCAATTGGGAGCCTAGATCTAAAGGCATATGAAGCTGATACTGCTCTTGTTGAATGGCCTTTTACTTTGTTTGGTAACTGTTTGCCAGCAGTCTTAAAAGCAAATGAAAAGCAATCTGAAAGCCATTTTGACAGGGTAACCTTAGAAAAAAGCAAGCCTTTATTTTTGTAAGAAAAGGAAAAGTACAGTTGTGTACACTTACCATAAATGTAGATGTTCGAGTGTATTCACTGTTGCAGTCATAACATTTTGGTTATCTGCTTGCAGTAGCCCTCAGTCGGCCTGATTATCAAAGTCTTGGGCCTTAAGTCGGTTGTTGTCTCATCTTCCATGACGTCAGGTAGTCAGGGGTATAAAGCATGCAGCCGATGCCATTACATTAGTTTTTCTTGCCCCAGATGTCAGGTGCCCCTATAATGGGAAGCAATTATATATACAAGGTTACACCTCCAACAAAAAAGCAAACACACCAAAAAGCTTTAAGCATACTAAACAAGAATAGAGGTATAGCCAAAAGACGTCAGGGGGCTGGAGGGAGGGTAACTAGGACTGCAACAGTGAATACATTTGAACATCTACATTTATGGTAAGTGTACACAACTGTACTATGTTCTTCATGTTTCACTGCTGCAGTCATCACATTTGGGTAGATTCCCAAAGCTAAGGATGGGAGGAGGAAATCAGATAGCATTAGGACCAGCTATAAGGCCCTGCAAGACTGCAGTGGCAAAGCCAGCTCTGGATTTAGAGAAAAATGGCAAATGGTAATGCTTGGTGAAGGTATGTACAGAACTCTAGGTAGCAGCTTCTAGGATGTCCCTGGTAGTGACAACTCTGAGAAAGGCTGTAGAGGTAGATGCAGCCCTGGTTGAATGTGGTCTTATCCCCTGTGGGGTACGTTTTCCATGGTGCTTATAGCAGAAATGAATGCAATGCCCTAGCCATTTAGAAATGGTTTGCTTTGAAATGACCTTCCCCTCTGCCCATGTAGCAAATGCAAAGTACAGTTTTGTACCTACCATAAATGTAGATGTTCGAGGATCCACATTGCTGCAGTCCTTACTATTGGGTAGTCCGCTGTCCAGTCGGCCCGAATACCAGAGTATATGGCTGACGTCGGTCAGGGCGCATTAGACTGACGTCAGTACGTCAGGGTACTAATGCGCATGACCGACGTCATATCCTCAGTCTTTTCTTGCCCCAGATGTCAGAAGACCCTAAAAAGACAAGGCCCAAAATACCTGCACCAAAAATATGTACAATATATACAGAAATATATACAAAAATATCAACATATAACCTCACCTACACAACCACCCCTAAACACAGAGGGGAAGGAGGGAGGGTAAATTGGACTGCAGCAATGTGGATCCTCGAACATCTACATTTATGGTAGGTACAAAACTGTACTATGTTCTTCATTCCACATTGCTGCAGTCCTTACTATTGGGTAGAATCCCAAAGCAGAGGTAAGGGAGGCTGGCAAATCATAAAGAAGCAGGAGCTGACAACATGCCTTGCAAAATAGCTGTGGCAAAACCAGCCCTAGACTTAGAGTAGAGAGGAAGGTGATAATGCTTAGAGAAAGTATGCACTGAACTCCATGTAGCTGCCTCCAAAATATCCTTAGTTGCCACCCCTTAGAAATGCTGTTGAAGTGGCAGTAGCCCTAGTGGAATGAGGCCTAATCCCAGCTGGAATCTCCTTGCCATGATGGGAATAACAAAATGAAATGCAAAACCCAATCCACTTAGAAATAGTTTGCTTAGACACAGGCTTGCCCTGAGAACTCAAAGCAAAGAAACAAACAACTGCTGAGACTGCCTGAAGTCCTTAGTCCTGCTTAAATAATAACGCAACTGCCTATGTACATCTAAAGTGTGCAAAATCTTTTCCCCTTTATTTTGGGGATCTGCATAGAAAGTGGGCAAATGAATAGTTTGGTTTAAAGCCACACTAGAAACCACCTTAGGCATAAAGGAAGGATTAGTACGTAATGATACCCTATCCTTATGGAAAATCAGAAAGGGCTGTACTGCCATAAGGGCCTGCAACTCAGAAACCCTTCTTGCAGAAGTAATAGCCAACAAAAAAGCAGTCTTCCATGACAAATATTTCAAATCAGCAGTACCCGCAGGCTCAAAAGGTTGTAGAGTAAGTTTTTCCAACACAAAATTGAGATCCCAAGCAGGAGTAGGAGCTCTACGTGGGGGTCTTATATTCTTTGCCCCTCTGAGAAACTGCTTGAACAAAGGATGCGAAAACAATGGTGGGTCACAATCATAGTGAGCTGAAATTGCTGCAGCATGAATCTTAATGGAAGAGAAGGACAAACCTTTGTCCAATAACTCAGTAAGATATTGAAGAGCCACACTCAAATTAGGCTCAGAAATATCCAACTTCCTTGCTGCACTCCAAAATAAAAATCTCTTCCATTTTTCTGCACACTTTCCTTGTACTAGGTGTTCTAGCTTCCATAATCACATTTAAAACTTGTTGAGGAAGTTGAGACCCGCTGTCTCTCAAAACAGAATATGCCATGCTGTTAGATGAAGAGAGCGAAGCTTGACATTGAGCAGGTGGCCTTCTCTCTGAGACAACAGGTGCGGAATCAAGGGTAAAGGCCATGGAGGCTTCTTTACTAGACTCCTCAGTAATGGGTACCAGTGCTGCCGAGGCCAATCTGGAGCTATTAAAATCATCCTTGGCTTGTCTTGTCTGACCTTTAGAAGCACCTTTGGAAGAAGAGGAAGAGGTGGAAACGCATACACATGAAGATTTTCCCAACTGAAAGAGAGAGCATCCACTTTCCAAGCTGTGTGATGTAACCTCTTTGTGCAAAACTTTGGCAGCTGGTGGTTTAGTGGAGAAGCGAACAGATCTATGTCTGGAGTTCCCCAGGACACTGTCAACCTTTGAAATACATGAAGATCCAGTTTCCACTCGTGGGGATCCATGATTTGTCTGCTTAACACATCTGCTAAGGAGTTCTGTGCTCCGGCAGAAACCTTGCCTGAAGAGTTAGTTGCAAGCTGAGCGCAGTCTCCCATAAAATCATTGCTTGCCTGCACAATGGGTAAGAATGTGTTCCCCTTGTTTGTTGATGTACCACATGACAGTTGTGTTGTCTGTTAGAATCAACACCTGCCCTGGAAGAAGTAACTCCTTGAAAGCCATTAATGCAAACTGGACTGCTAACATCTCCTTCATGTTGATATGTAGATGCTGTAGTCTGGCAGGCCACTTGTCTTGTATCCACTTTCCATTTAGATGAGCTCCCAAGCAATGTCCGAGGCATCTGTCGTTAAAATCTGACTCGCCTCTGGCCGGGTCACAGAGAGTCCCTTGTTTAGGTGACATTCCTGAGCCCACCACAAAAATTCTTTTTGAAGGCAAGGTATTATTTGAATGACAGTGTCCAAATCCTGGCAGTGCTGTGTCCATACATTTTGAGATACCATTGTAGCTTCCTCATATGCAGTTTGGCATTGGGAAGCACCAGAATACAAGATGCCATGAACCCTAATGCTTGAAGGACTGTCCTTGCAGTCAGCACGGACTGATGAGATAGTTGATGGAAGTAATGTGATAGACTCTTTTGTTTGTCCGGGGTTAAAAAGGCCATCTGGGCTGCTGTATTCAGTCTCACACCCAGAAAGCACATGTCTTGAGAGGGTACTAGACTGGACTTTATTTCGCTCACAGAATACCCTAGGCATCTTAGCACTGCTATAACATATTCCAGATGCTGTAGAAGGTCTTCCTTTTCTTGAGCCAGAATCAGGCAGTCGCCCAAGTAAGGATAGATTTGAATTCCTTGTAGCCTCAAGTAAGCTATCACTGGAGCCAGAACCTTTGTGAATACTCTGGGCAGTAGATAAGCCAAAGGGCAATGCAGAGAACTGATAATGAGAATTTCCAGCTCGAAACCGCAGATACTTCCTGCAACTTAGCCTTATAGGCACATGAAGATAAGCCTCCTTGAGATCTAAAGTTACCATCCAGTGATCTTTGCCCAGCAGAGGTAAAAGCTGTTGTAACGTCAACATCTTGAACTTTGGAATGTCCAGATAAGTGTTGAGGAGAGATAAATCCAAAATTGGTCTCCACGTGTTCCCCTTCTTTGGTACTAGGAACAGGCGAGAATAAAAACCTAGGCCCCTTTCTGATACAGGGACTGGCTGAATGGCTCCCATCTGGAGTAACTGAGAAATTTGCTTGTGAGCCTCTTTTCTTTGTGGAGGAGGAACGTCTGGCATGCCTTTGAAAGGGGCAATGTATGGAAATAAAACCTGTAACCGTGGTGAATGATATCCAACACCCATCTGTCTTGAGTAATTAAATCCCAATTTTCTTTGAAAAGAGACAGTCTTCCTCCCAAAGGAGCTGCCAGACGAGAATCTTCTGGCAGCTGAAAAGGCAGGTCATTGGGTCTGTTTACGAAAGGACTGACCCCTGCCCTCACCAGAAGTCTGAGCAGGTGAACTCCCTGTTCTAGGCCTAAAAGAACCTTGAGCTCTGCCCCTACCACGTCTAGACCTACCCCTAGACTGGGAGTCATAAGCAGGATATGTCCACCCCTTAGCAGGCCAATTTCTACTAAACTTCGGTGGCTGCACCTGCAAAAAATCTTTAACAGTTTGCATAGACTTAGCTTTGTCCTCCATTTTCTTTAAAACTGCTTCCACAGGCGAACCAAACAACACATCAGACTGTAAAGGAGCATCCAAAATCCTTGTCTTAACATGCTCAGCTAAATACTGATCCCTCAACCAGGCATGCCTGCGAAGAACAGAACTAGTAGCAGCCACCCTCGAAGAGGCCTGTACAGCATCAAAACCACATTGCAAAGAATGCTTACCTACTTGTTCAGACACATGAACTAAATCCAGCAACTCTTTACACTCAATACCTTCCGCTAAAGCATCCACCTTAGATTTCAATTGTGAAAGGAGATAATTTTGATATTTTAGCATGTGAAACTGACAATTCAACGCTCTCATGGCTAGAGTGGAAGAAGTATACACTTTCTTTCCCCACCTATCCAAAGCCCTTGCCTCTATCAGTGGGAACAGGATTTTTAACCACAGAGGCCTTAACACCTTTAGGCCCCTGAGAAACAGTTTCTGGATCCGCCCTAGGACTCTTAAACAAATACTTATGAGCTTCGGGCACCCTATAGTACCTATCAGGTTTAACAGGAGCAGGAGGCAAAGAGTCAGGGTTCAGGGAAGCCTCTGCAAAAACATCTTCCACCACATTCAACACAGGAGGTATAGCTAAGGGCCTATGTTGGGGTAAAAGTAAGAATTCCCTAAGCCTTTTCCTGGAATCAGAGTAATCTTGGCCTTCCCATTTAAAGTGTTCTCTCATGGAATGCAGAGTCTCTGAAAATGAGAAATCCTCAGGAGGAGAAGCTGTAGGAGTGGAATCATCCACATCAGAATCAGAATAAGGTGGAAACTCCTGCAAATCTTCCGCAGAAGACTCTGAAGCCTCTGAATACTGTTCCAAACACTCAAACTCAGGTTCCACCCTAGGCCTCTTATCAGGAGGGGGCATAGAACCTCTAATCATAGTAATCAAATCTTCTGCCATTTTAAGCATATGTTTCTTAGGCACAGAACCTGAAGTGCTAGGAGAAGCCCCCACTGAAGCTAAACTTGGCCTACCTCTCAAAGAAGTTTTGGCAACAGAAGGAGAGGCTCTAACTACCTTGGGAAGAGAGGGAAGAACAGTTACCTGAGAAGCCCCCTCAGCCTGGCCTACCTCCTGAGAAGGCACATCCTGTAACAGTAAAGTCTCTGCCTGAGACTCCAAAGAAACTCCTGGCAATACCTCTGGCTCCACTGAGTTTTCTCAAGAACCGGCGTCCGGGACTGCGGGTTCATCAACCCTAGGGTTCGCTGTTTTGTCCTTGCGCTTCTTGGACGAAGCGGCCGTGGGAGCATCCGACGGCATTTTATAATTGTAACGCTTCCCAAACACTAACCTGGCACAGTCTAACCTCCTCTTAATAGTGCGTTTGTTAAACCTAGCACAAGAGCGCATCCAACAACGCCGTGCTCACTCCCTAAACAAGCTATACACAAGCTATGGTAATCCCTATGAGCTATCTGTTTCCCACAAGAAATACATTTATTCACTTTTTCTGACTTCCGTAAAATACTGAGGCAAGAAAAATCAAAATGTTCCCCAACGGGGTACTTAGCCAACTCTGATTCGGTCTGAAACTCCGGTTTCGGAAATATTTCAGAACGCCAACCTGCACTCGCAAAACTGCTTCTGCATCGGACCATGCGGCAAAAAAGACTGGGGATATGACGTCGGTCATGCGCATTAGTACCCTGACGTACTGACGTCAGTCTAATGCGCCCTGACCGACGTCAGCCATATACTCTGGTATTCGGGCCGACTGGACAGCGGACTACCCAATAGTAAGGACTGCAGCAATGTGGAACGAAGAACATCCAGCAGCTGTTCAGATTTCCTGAGAGGTTTAGTCCTGTCCAAGTAAAATCTAAGTTGTCTGTGCACATCTAAGGAGTGCAGTATCTGTCCCCCTTTGTTCTGTGGATTAGAAAAGAATGTTGGCAAATGAATGGACTGACCAAGAGCCACACTGGATACCACCTTGGGCATGAAGGAGAGATAGGTCCTGAGGGACACCCTGTCCGCATGAAAGATGATGAAAGGCGCCACTGCCATGAGGGCCTGTAATTCAGACACCCTTCTTGCTGAAGTGATGGCTAAAAGGAAGGCTGTCTTCCAAGAAAGGAATTTCAACTCCGCATTTGCAGCTGGCTCAAAAGGCAGTAGGGTGAGTTTTTCCAATACAAAGTTAAGGTCCCAGGCTGGAGTAAAGGCTCTCCTGCGTGGCCTTAAGTTTTTCGCCTCTCTGAGGAACTGCTTCAGCAGTGGATGAGAGAAGAGGGGTGGTCCTGTGTTGTAATGAGCTGAAATGGCTGAGGAATTAATTTTGATGGAGAAAAAGGAACGGCCCTTGTGAAACATCTCAGTTAAGTATTGAAGAATCTGAGGTAAATTGGGTGCTGCTGTGCCCATCCCCTGAGTTTGGTTCCAAGAACAGAATCTTTTCCATTTTTCAGCATAAGATTTTCTAGTACTAGGCCTCCTTCCCTCCAGAATGACATCCAACACTTGCTTACTGAGGGGGATGGTAACAGAGAGATCAGGTAATTAGCTAGGCTGCCAGGTTCAGGGTTTGAAGCTGTGGGTGCAGAATCTGGCCCTCCTACTGGGACAGCAGGGCAGGGGTCTGAGGCAGGCCATGGTGCCAGCAGTGACATACTGCACAAAAGGGGGACCCAGTGTTGGCTTGGCCAGTCTGGTGCAATCAATATCGTCCTTGGTTTGTCCTGTTTGATCTTTAGTAGCACCTTGGAGAGGAGAGGCAGAGCGGGAAAGGCATAAACTGATAAGCTTGGAATGTGGATGCCCTGTTCTTCACCTGGAAAAACCTGTTTGTGGGGAGCCCTTGTACAGAATTTGTCCAATTGGTAGTTCTGGGGGGAGGCAAACAGGTCAATCTCTGGGCTCCTCCATTTGTTTCTCAACATATTGAATATTTCTGGTTCCAGTTTCCACTTGTGTGGGTCCATCAGATTTTTGCTTAGTTCGTCTGCCAGTGTATTTAGCTTTCCTGGCAGGAAATGAGCCTGTAGGTGCACTTGGTAGCTCAAAGCTGTGCTCCACAGAGCCACGGCTAGTCTGCAGAGAGGGTATGAGTGGGTTCCCCACTACTTGTTTATGTACCACATATAACAGTGGTGTTGTCCATCTTTACCATTAACTGTCCTAGAAGAAGAATGTGGTCCTTGAAGGCTGTCAGGGCATTCTGTACAGCTAAAATTTATTTTTGATTGATATGCTGGTGCATTTGACTTGGGTTCCATTTGCCCTGAATACACTTCCCTGCCAAGTGAGCCCCCCGTGCACAGTCTGATGCGTCTGTTAGGGTTTGGGCGGCAGGGGGTAGAGTGAATGGCAGTCCTTTGTTTTGGTGGCAGGCCTCTGTCCATCAAAGGAACTCTATCTGTAGGGAAGGTATGATAGGAATCATTGCTTCTAGATCCTGAGAATGCTGACACCATAGGCTTTTTAGATACCATTGTAGTTTCCTCATATGCAGTCTTGCATATGGAATTAGGAGAATGCAGGAGGCCATGAACCCCAGGGCTTGCAGTATTTTATAGGTTCATAGGTAGGTACTAGGCCATCTGCTCGAAGGCATTAATAAGCCTAGCCAGAATGTGTTGGCTTTCGCCACCCCCTTAGATTAGTTCCCTGTGCCTCTGTCCAGCAAAGCCACTGAAGTGATCCCCGGGGTAAACTTTCTGTTTCCCATCCACTCGTCAAGGTTTATTTTGAAGAGTATTAGCGAGGAGCTCTGCCTAATGTAGATTGGAATCTTGTTCCAGAGCATGGGAAGTCTCTGGGACAGGAATCTATCCCTCCAGCACGTCCTATTTATTGTTGTGGTGAGGTTTAGATCCCTAGAATGTGTGGCTCGAGGGGATAAGGTTTTCTTTAGGTGGAGCATGTCCATCAATTCTGGGTTAGACATGGCCTTGTATGTCAGGCAAAGATCACCTCTGAGTAGGCGGTATGCAACAGAGTACAGCTGGAGTTTCTTCAGTCAAGCTGCATAGGGCATCTGTTCGAGGCCAGTGATCCTCTTGGTCAGGTACTTCTGTGGTCTTTTCAGCTGTTGCAGGTGTCTTGTAAGGTACACCCCAAATGGGGCACTGCACTCTATGATGGGTCTGATGAGTAGAGGGGCACAATAACCTCTTTTGATCTGGATGCGAATCCTTTTGTGATTAGGTAGGCCACGTAGAAGGATTTTCTAACCACTTTGGCAATGTGATTATCAAAGGTGAGATTACTATCTAGTTGGGTCCACAGACCCCTTATTACGTCTTCCGTATTTAGGGGACTACGACCTATGTGGTAGTTTGTGGGTACTTTGTTTTTTTCCAAAGGGGATGACTATGCACTTTTTGGCATTCAGCTTGAGGCCATGATTTTGACACCAGGTATCCATCTCAGTGAGACCCTTTTGGAGGATGTCTGCGTCAGCTGAAGAGTCAATTATAGCCCCTAGTTTGCAGTCATCTGCAAACTTGGTCAGCCATAGTCCTCCTGTGCTTGCCTGTACCTCTGAGAAGTATATGCCGAACAGGCGGGGTCCTAGTACTGAGCCCTGGGGAATGCCACTTGTAACCGGTTTAGAGTCAGACCTAGCTCCCGCAACTCTCACCATGTGGGTTCTGTCCGTGAGCCAGTTGGCAACCCATCTTGTGATGCAGGGGTTTATGTTCAGGCTGGTGAGCTTGTCTATAATACCAGAATGGGGAATGGTGTCGGAGGTCTTAACGAGGTCTAAGTAGGCTGTGTGTACCATCTTTCCCTCGTCTATAGCCTTGGTAACTGTCTCAAAGAAGTCCACCAGGTTTAGGAGGCATGACCTGCCCTTAAAGCCGAACTGGGTAGGGTCCAGTGTTTGCAGGTTCCCAATGTCTCTGTTAATGAGTTCCATGATGATGAGCTCCATAGCCTTGCAGAACAAGCTAGTCAGGCTTATAGGGCAATAGTTCTTGGGGTCTTTTGTGGCTCCACCTTTGTGGAGCAGAATAACCATTGCTGTGCGTCACTCTATGGGTACGTAGTCTGTGGAGAGGCTGAGTTTGAACAGTGTGCTTAGGTGAGGGGTTATAGTTTGTCTTTGAGCTTGTGTTGGACACAGCCTGGGACACCGTCCAGTCCCACTGATGCTGTGTTTTTGGCTTTGGAGAGAGCTGTTTTACCCTGAGTGTCTGTGATTTCAGGGACTACATTCTTCTGGTATGGTTACGGGCCCTTTCGGGGGTGAAGTTTGCACTGAACCTGTCAGGATGTTGGCAATATCAGTCGATTCAGTGTATTTTGTGCCATTCTGCATGAACTCTGATCAGATCTGAGCATTGCCACTTAGATTCTTGACATAGCGAAAGAATGCCTTGTGGTTATCTTTGGAGTCCTTGGCAATTTTTCTTTCAAAGCTTGCCTTGGATGATTTTATGAGGGATCGTAGTTTCTTGCTGACACTGATCAGGGATGTCTTCCCTTCTTGGATTTTACTCTTTTCTGTACTAGTTTCCTCCACCTATTGTATAGCTTGTTTACGGCAGGAGTCCACCAGACTGGTTTCCTTTTCTTGGAGAAGTGAGTCTTGGTTTTTCTTGGGATGGCGTGATCCATGCATTCTTGTAGGTGCCCGTAGAATGCAATTAGTAAAGGAGTTTGCAGCTTGGACAGCGATATCCTTCAGCATGGGGGGCTTTGAAACTTTCCACCTCGGTCTTAAGTAACGTGAAGTTTGCTTTCACGGTGGTTTCCTTGTCCAGGGACGGGGGTGGAATGTGGATATCCAAATATCCAAAATTATTTGTTTATGGTCAGATCTAACCAGCGATGGGTTGACCTCCGGTGTGGAATACCGGTCGCCCATGTTGGTAATGACCAGGTCCAATATGTTGTCACCTCTGGTGGGAGGTGCTGACCAGTTGAACCAGGGCGTTTGAGTTTATAAATTCTAGGAAATGTTGGGCAAGAGAGTTAGTACTCGAGTAGTTCTACCAGTTAATGTTTGGTTAATTAAAATCACCCAATATTAGGGTGTTTGGTAGGACCTTTATGTTTCCCAGTGTTTCCAGAAATGCGGAATGGGGGTCCTAGGACATGGTGGGTGATCTGTAGCAAGCTACAATTTGAATTGCAGTTTTGCCTTGCAGATAGCTGGGTCTTTGTGGCCAGTAGTTTGAAGTAGGCTGTCAAATAAACTTTTTTCTCTGGCGTGAGGAAAGCCATCTGGGAAGTTGTATTCAAGCCTGCTCCCAGGAATACAATGTGTTGGCAGGGTACAAGATGTGATTTATTTTCGTTTATGGTGTACCCCAGAGAAGTTAGCAATTTCTGTACAAACACCATATGACTCAATAGTATGTCCTGGTTTTCTGCCTGAATTAGACAATCGTCCAGGTATGGGTATATTTGAATATTTCTTTGCCTGCAAAATGCAATGACTGGAGCTAGGCACTTTGAGAATACCCTGGATGCAGTAGATAAGCCAAAGGGCAGTGCAGAGAACTGACAGTGCATGTAGCCTGCTTTGAAGCGTAGGTAACTTCTGCAAGATTCCCTTAATGGGATGTGCAGCTAGGCTTCCTTTAAATCCAGTGTTGCCAACCAGGCATCCTTGTCTAGCATAGAAAGCAGCTGGTGAAGAGTTAGCAGCTTGAATTTTGGGATCATCAAAAAATGTGTTTAGGATAGGATGCCAGGAGTTGTCCTTTCTGGGCACCAGGAAAAGTCTTGAGTAGAAAAGTACAGTTGTGTACACTTACCATAAATGTAGATGTTCGAGTGTATTCACTGTTGCAGTCATTACATTTGGGCAATCTGCTGGCAGGTTGCCCTCAGTTGGCCTGAATATCAAAGTCTTGGGTCCTGCGTTGGTTGCGGTCTTCTCTTACATGATGTCAGGGGTATAAAACATGCAGCCAATGCCATTTTATTCAGTTTTTCTTGCCCCAGATGTCAGGTGCTCCCCAAACAGGGAGCAAAAAAAAAAATATATATATATATATATATATATATATATATACACACACACACACACACACACACACACACACATACATACAAACGGCAATAAATATGTAAATGCACTTTTAGCAACATAAACTTTACCTTCATGTAAAAGCAAATACACCACAAAGGCTTTAGAATATAGTGAAGGAAAGAGAAGCTCTAGAAAAAAGGGGGATGGCGGGTGGGTAACCCGGACTGCAACAGTGAATACACTCTAACATCTACATTTATGGTAAGTGTACACAACTGTACTATGTTCTTCGTGTTTCACTGTTGCAGTCATTACATTTGGGTAGAATCCCAAAGCTATGGAAGGGAGAATGGAACTAAATAGCATTAGGAGCGGCTATAAGGCCCTGCAGAACTGCAGTGGCAAAGCCTGCCCTGGACTTAGAGAAGAGAGGCAAATGATAATGCTTTGTAAAGTATGAAAAGAGCTCCAAGTAGCAGCTTCTAGAATGTCTTTGGTTGGAACTCCTCTGAGAAAGGCTGCTGAGGTAGAGGCAGCCCTGGTGGAATGTCACCTGATTCCCTTGGGCACCGGTTTACCATGACGCAAGTAGCAGAAATGAATGCAGTGGCTTATCCATTTAGAAATAGTCTGCTTTGATATAGCCTTCCCCTCTGATCCTGCAGCAAATGCCACCAGTAGTTGCTCAGACTTTCTTAGAGATTTGGTCCTGTTTAAGTAGAATCTTAGCTGTCTGTGTACGTCCAATGAATGCAGAATCCGCTTCCCCTTGTTCTGCGGATTTGGGTAAAATGTTGGCAGGTGAATAGTTTGGTTAAGAGCCACATTGGATACCACCTTAGGCATAAAGGAAGGGTTGGTCCTGACGGACACCCTGTTCGGGTAAAATGTAATAAAAGGCTCCACAGTCATGAGGGCCTGTAGTTCTGAAACCCTTCTTTCTGAAGTGATTGCCAAAAGGAAAGCTATTTTCCAAGATAAAAACTTTATATCCGCTGTAGCTGCTGGTTCAAAAGGAGGCAGGGCGAGTTTTTCCAGCACAAAATTGAGGTCCCATGCAGGAGTTGGTGATCATCTGGGAGGCCTTAATTTTTGGCCCCTCTAAGATACTGTTTTAGCAGAGGAGGAGAAAAGATGGGAGGCTCCATGTTGTAATGAGCCGAGATGGCAGAGGCATGGATTTTTATTGAAGAAAAAGATAGGCCCTTGTCAAGCATCTCAGTCAAGTATTGTAAAATCTGAAGAATATTTGGTTTTGCTGTGTCCGTTCCTCTTCCATTTATCACCATATAATTTTCTAGTACTTGGCCTTCTGGCTTCCAAAATGACATCCATCACAGATTAACTGAGAGGTGGTGTTTGAATAATTACATGAGCAGCCATGCTGCCAGGTTCAGAGTTTGGAGCGTAGTGTGCAGAATTTGATTGTTCTGCTGAGACAGTAGATGAGGTATTTGAGGCAAGTACCAAGGAGGGAGTCGAGACATATTCCTTAGAATTGGGTACCAGTGCTGGTGAGGCCAGTCTGGGGCAATTAGGATCCTTTTTGGATTTGCCTGTCTGACCTTTAGTAAGACCTTGGGGAGAAGAGGCAGAGGAAGAAAGGCACAGACTGATAGGTTTTTCCAACTGAAGGATAGGGCATCCACTTTCCATGATTGTCTGTGATAAGTCCTTGTGCAGAATTTGTCCAGCTGATAACTTTGGGGAGAGGCAAATAGATCTATGCCTGGGCTCCCCCATTTCTATGTTACCATGCTGAAGACTTGTGGATCCAGTTTCCACTCATGAGGGTCCATAAGATTTCTGCTTAGGTCATCTGCCAGAGTATTTTGTTTTCCTGGCAGGAATTGAGCTTGAAGATGTACTTGTTAAGTCAAGGCTGTGTCCCACAATGCCATGGTTAGTCTGTAAAGGGGGTAGGAATGTGTACCCCCCTGCTTGTTTATGTATCACATAACTGTGGTGTTGTCCTTCTTTATCAGTAGTTGTCCTGGATGAAGTAAGTCCTTGAAGGCTGTCAGGGCATTCTGAACAGCTAGCATATCTTTCTGGTTGATATGCAGATGCATTTGTTTTGGGTTCCATATGCCCTGAATGCATCGCCCCCCAAGCATAGTCTGATGCGTCTGCAGTTAGGGTGGCAGGGGGTAGAGTGAAAGACCGTCCCTTGGTTTGGTGACATGTCTCTGCCCACCAAAGAAACTCCTGTTGTAGGCAGGGAATGAGAGGAATCATTGTTTCCAGACTGTGACAATGTTGACTCCATAAACTTTTTAGATACCACTGAAGTTTCCTCATATGCAGTCTTGCATATGGAATTAAGTAGAATGCAGGATGCCGTGAACCCCAAAGCCTGCAGAATTTGTCTTGCAGATAACTGGGTTTTTGTTGCCATCTGTTTGAAGTATATAGTCAGTTGCCTTTGTTTGTCTGGCGTAAGGTAAGCCATCTGGGCAGTTGTATTCAAGCTTGCACCCAGGAATGTAATTTTTTTGAGAGGGTACCAGTTGTGATTTATTTTTGTTTATTGTGTACCCTATGCATGTTAGAAGCCTTTTTACAAATGCCAGATATTGAAGAAGAATGTCCTTGTTTTCTGCTTGAATGAGACGGTCGTCCAAGTAAGGATAGATGTGTATGCCTCTCTGTCTGCAAAATGCAATTACTGGTGCCAGGCACAGGCACTTTGTAAAGACCATGGGCACAGTAGATAAGCCAAAGAGCAGTGCAGAGAATTGGTAATACATAAAACCTGCCTTGAAGCGGAGGTATCTTCTGCACGATTCCCTTATTGGGATATGCAGGCATGCCTTTTTTAAGTCTAGAGTCACTAACCAAGAGTTCTTGCCAAGCATGGGCAGTAGCTGTTGTAAAGTCAGCATTTTGAATTTTGGAATGTCCAAGAACGTGTTCATAATCGATAAGGTCAGTACTGGACGCCAGGCATGGTCTTTTCTGGGTACCAGGAACAGTCTTGAATAAAAACCTTGTCCTTTTTCCTGTTCTGGTACTGGTTGAATAGCCCCCATATCCATGAGGGACGTAAATTGCTTCTGAGCCTCTGCAGATCTGGCCAACCGTTTAGAATTGGCAAAGTATGGAAATGAAATCTGTACCCCTGGGATACTATGTTTAATACCCACTTGTCCTGGCTAACTAACTGCCAATTTTGAGCATGAAGTGCTAATTTTCCCCCCAAGGGGGCTGCCAAAAGTTAAGTGCTTGGTGATGGTAGAGGGAAGTCATTGAGACAAAAGTTAAGTGCTTGGTGATGGTAGAGGGAAGTCATTGAGACTGCTTACTGTAGGGTTGTGCTTTGTTTCCTCCAGATTTGGAGGTAGAGGCACCCCATTGCTTTGACCTGTAAGAACCCTGTGTTTGCTATCTAGAGCCTTTTGAGCACCTGGATTCACCTGGAGAGGCTCTGTTGGACACAGGAAAGGACCAATTTTTAGTAGGCCAGTGCCTACTGAATCTGGGTGGCTGCACTTGTAAGAAATATTTTACAGTTTGCATAGATTTAGCTTTGTCCTCTACTTTCTTTAAAACCTCTTCTGCCTTATTACCAAGCAGAGTATCATGTTGTAAAGTTGCATCCAACAATTTAGCTTTAACATGATCAGGCATATTTTGCTCCTTGAGCCAGGCATGCCTTCTGATCACAGATCCAGTAACTGCGGCCCTGCAAGAGGCCTCCAAGGAATCAAAACCACATTGCAAAGTACGCTTTCCAACCTGTTCTGCTGCATGCAATAATTCCTGTAATTCTTTATTTTCTACACAATCAGAAATAAACATAATGTTCTGTTTCAATAGGCCCATAACATGCTGTTAATATTTAAGCATATGAAACTGGTAGTTTAAGGCCCTAATTGCCAAGGTTGCAGACGTATAAACCTTCTTTCCCCAACTATCCAACGCCCTGGAATCTCTATCAGAGGGGGTAGGATTATTGGCTGTAGAGGCCTTTACACCTTTGGGACCCTGTGAGATAGTTTCAGGATCAGCAGCAGGAGCAGGATTTTTTTAATAGAAATTTGTGGGAGTCAGGAACCCTGTAATATCTGTCTGGCTTACTAGGAGCCGGAGGTAGGGAATCAGGAGCCATGCTTGATTCTGAAAACACATCAACAGTGTCTAATACAGGAGGTATAGCCAAAGGCCTATGCTGAGGAAGGAGGAGAAAATCCCTAAGCCTCTTTTTTGATTTAGAGAAATCCTGACTCTCCCAATGAAAATGTTCCCTTAAAGTATGCAAGGTTTCTCCAAAAGAAAAATCCTCAGGAGGAGATGCAGATGGAATGGATTCTTCTGCATCTGAATCCTCATAGGGTGGTTTAGAAAATTCCTGATCAGAAGAAATAGAAACCTGATCTGAAGATTCATATTCAGTGTCTTCAACAGACAGGAACCAAAGTAAGACAAACTAGCGAAAAACAAAAGACTGCTTGGAAACACCAACGCAAATTCTCTCTCAGTTTAATGAAGCGCTTTTCGTCTTGCACATATGGCAAGACTTCATCAGAAACTGAACAAACTTCAACACAAGCAATATATACACACCCTTTTTGTCACATGACGCTTCTAATTAAAATCTTGTGTCTTAAAGGCACATCCACATTATTGCTACTTAAACATGTTTTAAAAACAAATGACTGACAATATTTTAGAACATCTCAACCCTTCCCTTCCTTCAGAATTTTTACCTATAATGGTGATAGAAATATATATACAAACATATATATATATATATATATATATATATATATACTAACAATACTATATCTCAAATTATTGTGTTGACTCTCAAAATATGATATTACTTAGCTAAGAAGTCAGAAACTTACATATCAGAGTCAAATGAAGTCAAATATCACAAATATGAACGCATTTTATAAAAATGCATACACACATTAACGTTTAATATTTTTCAACTTCAGTATACTGTTTAAAGATATTGTCTCATTCAAACCCGGGTAAAACATTGCCCCAGTGCATATCTTCCAACTTAACTCAAGTTGCTCAAGTAGAAGTGTAAGCACCCCCCCCCCCCTCCCGACTATCATCAACAACTGAATCAATTGCTTTGAACAAAAATTAATGTTGTGGATAGGAAATAATGCATCTAGCCAGTGCGTTGTCTCTGTTTAGGGTCTTTATTTTATATAGATGTTCGTATACTCGTTCTTTTAACCTTCTATCCGTTTTACCTATGTAAAACGCTGCACAGCACTGGCACTGAGCTACATAAACCACAAACTTGGACTGACAAGTGTACTTCAATTTGATTGTAAAACTAATATTTTTTAACTTCAATGTTTTGTCCTGTACTCATGTATTTACAGTAGTTACACATCTGGCATTTATACATGCCACAATTCCACTGTGGGGTAGTTTTTTTATGTTGTAATAATTCCTTTAAATTAGTCCCCCTCTTATAAATAATCCGGGGTTTGCTTTTGACCTTATAAGAAAGGTGAGGATCTCTCCTAATTATTTCCCAATTTTTGTTCAAAACTGACATTATTTCCCTTGCATTACTACTATAGGGTGTTATTAAACTTAAATTCCATACTTCTTTTTGTTGTAATTCTCTGTCACTTATTATAACGCTTTGTAAATCAATCGACAAAATGGGTTTATACAACCCCTGTTCTCTCTTATATTTTACTTCTTCCAGTAGACACTCAAAAAAGTCCACTGGGTAACCCCTCTCCTAACAAACATTGACCTCAAATTATTACATTCATCCATGAAATCCTGGTCCAACATGACCATACGGGCAGCTCTCACGAGTTGGCCCTTCACCATTGATTTCTTTTGGTGCTATGGATGGCAACTGCTAAAATGTAATAAAGAGTTTGAATATGTGGCCTTTCTATAAATTTTTGCTACATATGCATTCCTTTCCATATCTTTACTAAGGTCCACATCCAAGTATGAAATCCTGGTCATTTCAAATACATAAGTAAAGGAAAGGAAATCTGTAGTGCTGTTAAGATAATCTACTAGTTAGTTTACTAGCTGCTTCCTTATTTCCTTCAAAAATGATAAAAATATCGTCCAAAAACCGTGTGTAGAACTGGATGTACTGCTTCACTTCTTGTTTACCAAAGATAAATTCTTGTTCCCATGAGGCCATTACCAAATTGGCATAACCTGCCCCACAGGGTGACCCCATAGCTACACCGGTCTTTTGAACATATAACTCATCATTACATAAAATGTAATTATTATACAAGATGATGTCAAGCATTTCCTCTATTAAAGCCACCTCATCGGAGGCTACTGCTTTAGTTCTCAGGTAACTACTGACTCGTTTGATGCCTTCCACATGGGGGATAGAAGAGTATAAATCTACCACATCCACTGTTAGAAAACTGAAGCCAGCACTGAATTCTAAATTCTTGATTTGTGACAAGAACGACCAATAATCTTTACATATATATTTCTCTTGAGTTACATACTTCAACTTCTGGTCTACCCATTTTGCCCAAGGGTAAGTTATACTTGCCCTAGTATCCATCAAAGGTCACATAGGTGGATTATTCACATTTTTATGTAACTTAGGGATACCAAACAAAACAGGTATCCTTGGGGAAGGCATAGATAAATATCTAAACAAGTCAGTAGTAATCCTGGTTTCTAACAACATTTCATATAAATGAGACTTTATTTTACTATATGCTTGATTTAACTCATTGCGTGAAACCAACTGATATGTGGAACTTCGGACTATTTGGTCCATTTTATTGACATAGTCCTCCATATTCATAACAACAAGCCCCCCTCCCTTATCTGGGGCCATAATATGGACTGGGGCTTCTTGAATTAGTTGTAATACAGTTGTTCACTAGTAACATTTACAGATGAAACATTCTTACTTTTATTCTGCTTATGGTTACTACCCACCCCTAAAACATTATATAAATCCAACTCACAAATGAGTTCAAAACAGTGTAAAGTTGGGTGTAAAGGGGGACAAAAAGTACTTGAAGGATGTAATGCACTAGACTGAACCATAATATTTTGAACAAAAAGCATAGACAAATTGAGTTTACGCACAAATAATTTTAAATCAATTAAAGTTTTAACTAAGTCTGCTTTTCTTGTGGGGACGAAGGTGTAACCCTTGGCTAATAGTTCCACCAATGGTTGATCTATAGTAACATCACAAAAATTGTAAATTTTAAAATCTTTATCATTATTCATAAAGATATTCCTTAGTCCAAAATCTGCAGCATTAGTTGTCAGGGAAGCTGGTGCAATAAGAGGTGGTATCATCTCCTGCGTTTCCAATTCTTCCCTTTGTAGTTGTTGTTGGAATGAGATTTCTTGTTCTTTGATCTCAGATTGTATTGGTTGGCTTGATGCTGAAAATTTGGGGCGTTAGCTGATGTATTGTTCACAATTGTCTGTTGGGGTAACATAGGTCCCTCACCTGATGGAAGTGCACTACTATCATTTGAGACAGACAGACCATGTGTTAATTCATTTCTGTTTGTTGTGTTACACAAAAATACATTCATAGCAGCATTGCTGGATTTTGCGACTTATGAACTTGGGGGTGGGGGGTAGGCATTCCCCTCACCATATGCTTTACGGTCTCTAGCTAGTTTTTTTTACTTTAATTTCTCTAAATTTCATCATTTGTTGGTCTATACTGTCAAAAATTCTGTTGTAATCAAAAGCATATCTTGAAAAGTTTACATGACCCTTAATAGCAGCATCTAAGCTAGTAGCTTCTTGTTGCAAAAGGTTAATAGAAGTCTCATAATGTTTAATCATCAGGTTCAACAGGGCAAGTCCCTGAATGTTAAACAACTCAATAAGTTCTTTATGAAACAATGAACCTGGCTCTAACCCCGTAGGGTATTGGTGGGCACGCAGGCCTTTGGGAACAATGTATTCATTGACACATTGACGTAAGTAACTTCTAAAGAAAGTTTTTTATATTTGAAAAGTTTTTTGTCAAGGTCTTGCAATAATGAAACTATGTTACCAGAGTCCTCTGTTTCAGAAGGTGTTGACTGGTTGGGTTGCAATTGGAATAAAGGAATTGGTGTTTCCAACCACTGAGTAAAAGTTGGCAAGTCTTTCATGGTATTAAATCCTGTAGAACTTCTCAAATTAAGTCGTTTGTCAGTTATTATATTGTTAGTAAAGTTGACACTACCTGGCTGATTGCTGGAAAAAACAGGTAGAATTGTTGAACCAGATGCTGAAGCTGTTGAACCTTAGGTTCTCTGCCATTCGGTGCCCTTTCGCCACCTGGACTACTCCTCTGGTGCAATTGTTCAGCTCGTGTGACATCACTTCCAGTTGGTATTACACTTCTGGTTTGTGGGTTCAGATGGGGAGGTACTGAGCTAGTATCGTGATGCCTACCATCTCCAATTACCAACGCAGAAGCAGAAGGTTGGCAGGCACAGAAGGAATGGCATCCACTCTAGTCTATAACTGGCTCACAGATTGAGATAATTGTTCTATTAACTGTGTCAAATACCCCACTCCATCCTGTTGTGGTGGGGTCAAGTCAAGAATAGTTGGTGTTCCACAAGGACTGTCCAAAGCCATAATAAACTCCAACAGACAGGAACCAAAGTAAGACAAACTAGTGAAAAACAAAAAGACAGCTTGGAAACACCAAAGCAAATTCTCTCAGTTTAATTCTCTCTCAGTTTAATGAAGCGCTTTTCGTCTTGCACATATGGCAAGACTTCATCAAAAACTGAACAAACTTCAACACAAGCAATATATACACACCCTTTTTGTCACATGACGCTTCTAATTAAAATCTTGTGTCTTAAAGGCACATCCACATTATTGCTACTTAAAACATTTTTTAAAAACAAATGACTGACAACATTTTAGAACATCTCAACCCTTCCCTTCCTTCAGAATTTTTACCTGTTTTACCTGTAATGATGATAGAAATATACATACAAACATACATATACTAACAATACTATATCTCAAATTATTGTGTTGACTCAAAATATGATATTACTTAGTTAGCTAAGAAGTCAGAAACTTACATATCAGAGTCAAATGAAGTGAAATATCGCAAATATGAACGCATTTTATAAAAATGCATACACACATGAACGTTTAAGATTTTACAACTTCAGTATACTGTTTAAAGATATTGTCTCATTCAAACCCGGGTAAAACATTGCCCCAGTGCGTATTTGCCAACTTAACTCAAGTTGCTCAAGTAGAAGTGTAAGCGGGGGCCCCCCCGACTATCGTCAACAACTGAATCAATTGCTTTGAACAAAAATGAATGTTGTGGATAGGAAATAATGTGTCTAGCCAGTGCGTTGTCTCTGTTAAGGGTCTTTATTTTATATAGATGTTCATATACTCATTCTTTTAACCTTCTATCCGTTTTACCTATGTAAAACGCTGCACAGCATTGGCACTGAGCTACATAAACCACAAACTTGGACTGACAAGTGTACTTCAATTTGATTTTAAAACTAATATTTTTAACGTCAATGTTTTGTCCTGTACTCATGTATTTACAGTAGTCACACATTTGGCATTTATACATGCCACACTTCCACTGTGGGGTGGTTTTTTTATGTTGTAATAATTCCTTTAAATTAGTCCCCCTCTTATAAATAATTCTGGGTTTGCTTTTGACCTTATAAGAAAGGAGAGGATCTCACCTAATTATTTCCAAATTTTTGTTCAAAATTGACATTATTTCCCTTACATTACTACTATAGGGTGTTATTAAACTTAACTTCCATACTTCTTTTTGTTGTAATTCTCTGTCACTTATTGTAACGCTTTGTAAACCAATGAACAAAATGGGTTTATACAACCCCTGTTCTCTCTTATATTTTACTTCTTCCAGTAGACACTCAAAAAAGTCCACTGGGTAACCTCTCCTAACAAACATTGACCTCAAATTATTACATTCATCCATGAAATCCTGGTCCAACGTGACCATACGAGCAGCTCTCATGAGTTGGCCCTTCACCACCGATTTCTTTTGGTGCCATGGATGGCAACTGCTAAAATGTAATAAAGAGTTTGAATATTCAGTGTCTTGCCTAGGCCACTTAGCGGGGGTGGGGGTGGGGTTGGGAACCCTGTCCTCAGCCGTTTTGATCATCTGTTTTTTAAGCATAGGGGCCTGAGCACATGGCTCATGCATCAGTATTTTAGACTTAGAAGTCGATTTTGTTTTTGAAGCTGGCGTCTGTTTTATATAAAAATGTTGAGGCCTGAAAACGCCCTCAGACGCCGATGCCTGCTCAGCGGCTTCGGACCCATCCGAGGGAGAGACATTCGCGGGTTCAATACTCAGAATCTCGTGGCATAGTGGACTCTGCATGGGTCTCAGTAGAGGCCTGCGACTCAAAAGTAGCGGGTATCAGGGGCTGCGAAAGCACCTCACTGAGTACCGGCGAACCGGCAACTGGCTTAGGAGAAGTTTTGTCGTCTGTTTTGGACCTCGACGGTCTCTGTCTTTTTCTTTGCGTTTTTTGTGTACTCCGGTAGTCGGATTGTTATCCGACGACATTCAGGGTAATTAACTCTGGATCCAAACTATTTTGAAGCAAAAATATACCGACTCTTAATAGTACGTTGATTAAATCTAGCACAAAACCGACACCAAGGCATGATATGATCTGGGCCTAGGCAAGGAATACAGTACAAATGAAAATCCTTATGAGGTATTTGCTTCCCACAAGTAATGCAATTATTAACTTTTACTGACATCAGTAAGGAGCAAGAAAAAGTTTCCCCAATGGGTTACTTGAATTTAATTGAAGACTTCGGTTCTGAAACTCGAATGCGAAAATTTCAGGAGTCAGCCGACCGGCACTTGCGAACTGCTTCTGCTTCGGACAAGAAAGACTGAATAAAATGTCGTCGGCTGCATGTTTTATATCCCTGACGACCTGACGTCATGGAAGAGGAGACAGCAACCGACGCAGGACCCAAGACTTTGATATTCAGGCCGACTGAGGGCAACCTGCCAGCAGATTACCCAAATGTAATGACTGCAACAGTGAAACACGAAGAACATCCTTGTCCCCTTTCCTCTTCTGGGACAGGTTGAACAGCCCTGATACTTAGAGAGAGAACTTGCTTTTGAGCCTCTGCTCACTGATTTGGGGGTAGATCTGGCCAACCGTTTGGGGTTGGTAAGGTGTGGAATCTGTACCCTTGGGGAAACTATATTTAAAACCCATTAGTCCTGGGTAATGAGTTACCAATTTTTTTGCCTGCAGGGCAATCTTTCCCCCTAAAGGATCAATCAGTTGTGCAGGGCTTGTAAGTTTTAAAGTTAAGTCACTGAGACAGTTTACCATTGGGGGGAGTCTTACTACTCCCTGCTTTGGAAGTGGGAGCCCCCTACTGCTTAGTCCTGTGAGTACCTTGGGACTGAAGTCTGGGTGCTTTGCTAGTTCTAGGTTTGGACTGAGAAGGCCTGGAAGAGGCAGGAAAGGACCAATTCTTAGAGGGCCAATGCATACTAAATCTGGGAGGCTGTACTTGCAGGAAATCTTTAACAGTTTGCATAGATTTAGCTTTTTTTTTTTTTTTTTTTTTTTTTTTTTTTTTTTTTAAGTACTTCTGTTTTGTTGCCAAACAGACGGTCCTGGTTTAAGGGAGCATCCAGCAATTTAACTTTAACATGATCTGGCAAAGACTGCTACTTAAGCCAAGCATGCCTTCTAAGTACAGACCAAGTGACAGCAGCCTTGCAAGATGCCTCTAGTGAATCAAAACCACATTGCAAAGTATGTTTTCCAACTTGCTCAGCAGAATGCATTAAATCCTGTAAATCTTTATTTTCAGCACAGTCCGGAATAAACATCATTTTCTGTTTAAGCAATCCAGTAATATGCTGCTGATACTTTAACATATGAAACAGGCAGTTTAAAGTCCTAATAGCCAGGGTTGCAAAAGTGGATACCTTCTTACCCCATCTATCCAGTGCCCTGGAATCTCTATCAGAGGGGGTAGGATTTTTGGCAATAGTAACAGCCGCAGTGGTACAGCAGTAGCGTTGTTGCCTCACAGCAAAAGGTTCTCCTGCTCGATTCTCGGCTGGAGTGCCTTCTGTGTGGAGTCTGGATGTCCTCCCCATGGTCGAGTGGCCTCCGAAAGACATGCGTGAATGGGCGTGCCTTCGCTGAAGGTTGGGCGTCTGGGTGGCAACTCGGTACCATAAAAATCTACTACCAATCATTAGCAGACCGGAGTTCCGCTGTGGTGACCCCTAACCGGGAAGAGCTGAAAAGACAAACAACAAGTAGCCTTAATGCCCTTGGGTCCCTGTGAAATGGTCTCAGGATCCGCAGTAGGATGTTTAAAGAGAAACTTGAGAGTCAGGAACCCTGTAATATCTATCAGGTTTTCTGGGAGCAGGAGGTAAAGAGTCAGGGGCCAAGCTAGATTCAGAGAAGGCATCATCAACAATGCCCAGTACAGGAGGGATAGCTAAAGGCCTGTGTTGGGGCAGGAGTAAGAATTCCCTAAGCCTCTTTTTGGAGTCAGAGTAATCCTAGCTTTCCCAGTGAAAATGCTTCATAAGAGTATGCAAGGTTTCACCAAAAGAGAAATCCTCTGGAGGGGAAGCAGAGGGAATGGAGTACTCTGCATCAGAATCCTCATAGGTAGACAAAGGTAAATCCTGGTCATCAGAGGAAACAGAAATTTCAGAGTCCTGATTATAAGAATCATAAGGAAACTTAGTCCTAGATCTCTTAGAGGGGGAAGGGTGGCCTCCCCTGATTAGAGTAATAAGGTCTTCAGTCATTCTTATCACTTGTTTTTTAGGCATAGAGGCCTGACCATGCGGTCTGGGCATCGGTTTTCTAGGCATGGATCGAGTTTTAGGCCTTGAAGAAGAAGATGACATTGGTTTAATATGCAAGTCGGTAGGCCTGAATACACTCTCAGAAGCCAGTGCCTGCACAGCGGCTCCGGACCCATCCAAGGTAGAGACATCCGCAGGTTCCACAGTTGAAGCATCTCACAGCATACCGGACCCCGAATGGGTCTCAGTAGAAGCCTGTGATTCTGAAATAGCGGGTATCAGGGGCTGCGAAAGTGCCTCAATGAGTACCGGCGAACTGCAGACTAGCTTAGGAGAAGCATCATCGGCAGCTTTGGACCTATGCAGTCTGTCTCTATCTTTTCATTTTTTCAGGAATATCGTTAGTCGGGTTGGCTTACCAAAGCCATATCTGGACAATTGAACAGAATACCAAAATATTTAGAAGCCTAAATAAACACATGACAAATGGTTATTTGTTTAAATACGGCACAAAACTGACAGTAAGGAACATCGTGGTCAGGGCCTAAAAGCAAGGAATGCATTACGAATGAAAATCTTTATGAGGTATTTGCTTTCCACAAGAAATACAATTATTAACTTTTACTGACATTGGTTTAGAGCAAGAAAAAGTTTCCCAAACGGGGTAATTAGCTTAGTTGAAGACTTCGGTACTGAAACTCGAAAATGAAAATTTCAGGAGTCGGCGGACCGGCACTTGCGAACTGCTTCGGGCACAGCAAGAAAGACTGATGTAATGGCATCGGCTGCGTGCTTTATACCCCCTGACTACCTGATGTCATGGAAGATGAGACAGCAACTGACGCAGGACTTAAGACTTTGATAATCAGGCCAGCTGAGGGCTACTGCAAGCAGACAACCCAAACGTGATGACTGCAACAGTTAAACACGAAGAACATCAAATAATTGATCTGATTTTCTGAATTCTTTAGTCCTGTGTAGGTAAAACCTGAGAATTCTCTGGACATCTTATTGGTGTAATCTGTATTTTGCTTTATTAGTATGATTTGGAAAGAACACTAGTAGTTCAATAGGTATGTTGAGATTATGCTCTGAACATACCTTGAGAAGAAAGGAAGGATTAGTTCTAAGTGAGACTCTATCCTTGTGGAAAACAATGTAAAGAGGTTGAATGGGGAGAGCTTGCAATTCTGAGCCTCTCCTAGCAGAAGTTATAGCCACTAAAAATAGTCTTTTCCAAGAAAATAATTTCAGATCCGATAAAGAAGAGGGGTTGAAAGGGGAAGAAATTAAAGATGTAAGAACTAGGTTTAGGTCCCAGGCTTCTGGTGGTTGTCTGATCGGAGGTTTGAGAAGGAGGAGTCCTTTCAAAAAGGTTTTGCACAAAGAGTGGGACATGACTGGATTTCCCATGTAGCCAAAATGGTAATTTGAGATGGCCGCTAACTGAACTCTAACCGTAGCAGCTGCACTGCAGCTCCTTCATGAAAAATGGATGCCAGAAAGGACAAACACTCTATAGGAGCTGTATAAAGATCTATGCCTTGGTTTACTGCCCAAATAGAGAACCTTTTCCATTTGCTGGAATACATCTTCCTAGTGGAAGGCTTGTGTGA
This sequence comes from Protopterus annectens, assembly GCF_019279795.1. Lineage (NCBI taxonomy): Eukaryota > Metazoa > Chordata > Ceratodontiformes > Protopteridae > Protopterus > Protopterus annectens. Next base: position 1,963,413,913 of record NC_056739.1, read on the forward strand.
AGAAATCAGAATGTGTTTGACTATAGGTGAGAGGAAACGCACCTGGCTATTCGTGGAACTGCAGCAGCCATGCTGTCAATTTCACGGTCTGGATAGTAGGATGGAACTGCCCCGATTGATCAGGAGGGTCTGGAGATGGTTCCAGAATCCATGGCTCCTCAAAGAGATAGGGCCACAGGAAGGGAAACCAGACTTGGCGAGGCCAGTAAGGAGCAATGAGGATCAGGGTACTCCAACAGTTTTGCTTTCTGAATCACTTTTGGAATGAGAAGAAAAGGTGGGAAAGCATAAAGGAGTCCTGGAGGCCAACTGTGGACCAGAGCATCCCTGGGTGACATCCCCAGATGGGGAAATAGGGCAAAGTAGCTGCTGCATTTGGTGTTCATGTAAGTGGCGAATAGGTCGCAGCAAGGCTGGCCCCATTTGCGAAAAATCTCTTTTGCAACTTCTGAATTTAGTGACCACTCGTGAGGCATCAGAATTGCTCTAATGAGTTTGTCTGCTATCACATCGGACGTCCCCGGGATATGCATTGCTATCAGAAAGCGATGTGTCCATCACCCATTCCCATACTCTTAAGGCCTCTTGACAAAGTGGGTAAGATTTGGTTCTCCCTTGCTTGCTTATGTAGCACACTACAGACATGTCTGTCTGACTGAATTGCAACTGTCCATGTGGGAAGAGAAATGTGAAGTGCTTGCAACGCGTAGAGCACTGCTCTCATCTCAAGAACATTTATGTGCAAGTGGTTCGCATGGTTCTGCCAAGTACCTTGGACCGTCATTCCCAGATAATGCCCCCCCATCTGGTAGGCGTCCGTGGTCAAAACTGCATTTTCTTGAGGGGAAACAAGTGGGTGACCTAAAAGAAGTTGATCTGTATGTAACCATCATGTCAGACCCTTCTTGCAGGCATTTGTGATGAGAATTTAGTGAGATAGGGGGAGATCTTACATTGACCACTGGGCAAATAGTAGCTACTGAAGTACTCATGTGCAGACAGGCTACGGGAACTAAGAGAATGGAGGAAGCCATAGTCCCTAGGACCTGAAGGACTACCCTGGCTTGTACTTTGAGTCTCTTCAACAAAGATCCGACTTGGTCGTGTAATGATTCTATTCTTTCTGGTGTCAGTTTTGCTGTCATGGTGGTTGAGTCTATTTCTGAGCCTAAGAATACAATGTGCTGCGATGAACATAAGGCTGATTTTTTTAAGTTTATTGCAATGCCTAATCTTGCGCACAAGGATAAAGTCTCGTCCCTGGTTCTGATTAGTTGGTGCTTTGTGGTAGCAGTGAGGAGCCAGTCTAGGTATGGAAACACCTGGAATCCTTGACGTCTCAGGTGAGCCGTAACCACTGCCATGCATTTGGTGAACACTCTGGGGGCTGTAGTGAGGCCAAAGGGCAGTGTTCGAAATTGAAAAAGACTGGCTCGCAGCTGAAAGCGTAGGTGTCTTCTGGAGCGCCTGTCAATTTTGATGTGGTAGTACGCGTCCTGAAGATCTATTGAGCACATCCAATTGTGTGTACCGATAAAGGGAAATATCGATTGCAGAGTAATCATTCGGAACTTCGATTTCTTTACAGACTTGTTGAATTTACTGATATCTAGAACTGATCTCCAGTCCCCTGAACTAAAGAATCGAGAATAAGTTCTGGATCCTATTTACTCTGTGGGGACTTCTTGGATGACACTTTTTCATCGCAGCAACGAGATGACCTCTGATGTTGCACGGTCTAGTTGAATGGGTGGCATGTCTGGTGGAGACTGGTTTACCGAGGGATCAGAAACAAAGGGAATCAGGTAATCTCTGGATATTATGGTTTGTACCCAACAATCTTGGGAAATGTTTAGCCAGGTGCTTGGGTACAGTGAAAGACCAACCCCGACTGCCTCCAGAGATGGACAGTCAGGCAACCCATCAGGGGAGATGGAAGGGACGTTCAGAGAAAGTTTCTCCATCTCCCTGATGTTGTGGACCTCCTCTGCCATGAGTACGGCATCTTCCATTGTATCCTCCTCCTCTGCCCCTAGGGGAGGGTTGACCTTGTGCCTGAGAGAAACCTTTTTGGGATTTACAAAACCACACTGTCCCTCCTGTTTGACCCTTGGGATAGGGTCTAGAAGGAAGGGAGAAACGGACTCCGACGGCAGATAAGGTTTTCCCTTCCCGCTCGCACCTGGTCAAAAAGTCTTTTACCTGCGGTCCAAAAAGAGTTGAACCATCAAAGGGGACGTTGGTAAAGGAAGAAAAGGATTCCGTGAAGTTACACAGATGCATCCAGGAATGCCTCCTAAGAGAAATTCCTGCTATGGCTGCCCTGCTCGCTCCGTCTGCTGCATAGAACATCAGCCTCATGGAGGAGTTAGCTATCAATGTAAGGATGGAGAGCTGCGCAGACACCTTATCCGTGGATCCCAAAGCTACTTAACCCTAAAGGGTATTTCCCAACTCCTTCAGGAGATCCCTTTGAAGTCGAGTAAAATGGGACGGGTATTTCAGCGGCATTTACCTTAAGATCGCTGAAGAGAAGGAATGCTTTCCATACCTATCCATCGTCCTGGACTCCTTATTAAGAGGATGGATATTAGAAGATGTCGCGGACAACTCCTTTTTAGTGGCCACTGCTACCACCACAGCATCAACAGGAACTCCCTTGGAAAGAAATCAATCACACAAGAAAAAGCTAATAACTATTAACTGTAAAAGGTGAAGAAAAAGGGACAAAAAAATACAAAATTTATCAAAAAATCTTCTACTTAGCCAACGAACCAGTAAGGAGACAACCTCGAAGCTTTCGTGGCAAACTAGATCTGGGATATTGCCGTGAGGCATCATGGGATAGAGGTTAGCCTCGAGCCAGTAAAAGCTCTTGAGCTTTAGTATCGGCTCCGAACCCATTCAGCAAGAATTACGTCAAGATAGGACTACTTAACCTCTAAAGGTCTGTGGCTGGCAAAATTTGCTGATGACTGCAAACTGGGAGTGGTCACAGAATCTCCAAATGATGTCAACATCCTACAAAAGGGTCTTGCACAAACAAATGATAGATGTCAAAGTCATGGCCTTAAACTCTATGCAAAAAAATGTATTACAATCCCTTTCAGTAAGAACGATGTTCCTGCTGACTACTACATTAATAGCAACACCCTAAGTACACACACAGTGGTGACAGACCTAGGCACACAGGTTGACAGCAACCTTATCATTGATCACCATGTCTCCACAGTGGCAAGAAGGGCATTCTAGATTGCTCATCTCATAAGTAAAGGCATTGCCTCCAGAAAAAAAAAAGAAGTTATAACCTCCCTGTATTCTTCCCTCATCAGGCCAATAACGGAGTATAACGCTCCTTTTGGTATATAAAACTTCCCAAGCACCTGCAGCAATTGAAGAGACCACAAAGGTTCCTCACAAGGAAAATTCAAGGACGTCAGCATCTGTCCTATGAGGATCATCTGAAATCACTGTCACTTTATGTTTCAGACAGACTACTCAGAGGTGATCTCTGCCTTGCATACAAGGCAACCGCTGACCCTGCTTTATTGGAAATGCTGCATATCCGCAAGTCAAATGGTACACGGGTTGCTCCCTCGAAAGACCTTAACCTGGCATGTGACATTAATCGAACCTGCCGAAGGGACAGATTTGTCTCCAGCAGGTTTCCACAACTTTGGAACAGACTCCCATTTCATATCAAACAGAGGACCTCATTGGCCCCCTTCAAATGCAATCTGGATGATTGGATGGGTAACCGATGGGTAACCAGAAATTCACCCCAGGGGTTCCATTTGATTCCCTCTTGGACAGGGACAATAGATGCCGATCGGGGAAATAAGGGTAGAACTTGGGTTAGGCTTGTAAGGGGCCTAGGGCCATACTTAGTAATGTCCTATGATCCTATAAAAATACCATTCATCATCAAGTACAGCTCAGCAAGCTCCTGCCTGGTGCCCTGCAGAGTTCTACAGCAGTAGAGACACAAAAGAGAGACTTTGGAGTGATTAAGTATCATTTTTCTGCATTTTCTTGCTGCCTTTAGCTAATTCCACCTAAAACACAGACTTTCTAGAGATTCTGTGATTTAAAAAGCTTGTTTCAGCTACATAGTGTACTTATTTTACTGCCTGCAATTTAACAAAGTTGTCTTTGTGTTTAAATTACCTGTTTAACTGTTGTAGGCTACACACTCAAGTGAGATAGCCATTTCTGTGCATTTGAAGCGTTTTTTTGATTGTATCCGTTTTATTTTCTGAAAAAAAATTGTTTTCCTGCCTTTCTAAGCTAGTATAGTCCAGTTTTCAGGTTAGTGCTGAATTTAGGGCTGTGTTACAAGTTTCTGTGTTTGCCCATACTTTACTTGGATAGAAGGAAGTTTCTCTGTTCACTGTGAGAGAAGGAGCTTTGAGCAGCCTATCTGTCCCTGGAAGAGTGGTTTCAGCCCAGAAAATTAGTAGTTTACTGGCCATTTTGGGCTAATTTCTCTCTCTCTCTCTCATTTCCCTGCTATAAAACCCGCATTTGCGCTGTTTTGCATGCTAGGCAGTGCCAGTTAGCTAGGGTATAACTATTCCAGGCTCCACAAAGTCTCTGTGAAAAAGGGTGGCCTAATGGTTAAGGTGTTTGCCTTAGAAACACAAGGTACAGGGTTCAAGTCTCACAAGGGATAACTGGCTAGGCTTAAAATGGCTCACAAGGGCAGTTAGCCTACTACTAATCTATGAACCTATCTATTTTTCCCTTGGAACTAGACAGACTTTCAACTTAAGCAATCAAACCATTTACTTCTCATACTGGCACTTGCTCAAAACTCATAGCAAGCACTCATAAACCTTAGCACTAGACCCCTCCTATACTATAGAGAAGGATAAGGGTCTCTATTCAACCTTACCAGCCAATCAGTAAAACAGTTCACTGTACCTATCCAGGCATGTCCAAAGGGCAGTTTCAGGTGTACTCTCCGGTCCAACTGGTGAATCTGGGCATTTTGAGGCAATATTACAATTGCCTCATGTACGCAGACAACCCTCTCCTCCTTCCACCAAACACTAATACATGCGAGAGATGCAATTATACAGCCAAACTGGAGGCTAAGCTCTCTCAACCCAAGACTGGGACCAGGCAGTCAAGAGGAGAAGGGAATTACTTGCATCACACCACCAGTCTCACATAGACCTATGAAACAAGCACTGGCAAAAAACACAAATAAATACACGAAAACATACTCAGAGGCTCTAAATAAAAATCGGCAAAAGCAAGAGAGACCTCCAAAGCAGACATCCAAGCAACCTCCACCCCCCCCCAAAACAAACCATGAAACACATACTTCACAAAACCAGTGTGCCACACAATCGCAGCCCTTAAGGCAAAATAACATACCCAACACACTAGTAATAGGTGACTCTATAGTCAGGCACAATGACGTCCCACTCACTAGGCTGAACAAGGAAAAGGTTACAGTTAGCTGCCTGTCAGGTGCCAGGAACCGCCACATAACACAAGCACTCAGGTCACTCCAGAACAAGTACAAATATGACTCTGTGATTGTCCATGTTGGTGTGAATGACCTGAGCCATACCTCCCTGGACTACATGAAGAGAGACATGGAGGAGCTCTCTGATCACATAGCCCAGTCCGGTATGACCCTGACCCGGAGAAGCATCCTGCCCTCACCAAGAATGATACCATGGTATAGAGAAAAAATTATCAATTTCAACAATTGGCTAAGCTTCTGGTGTCATTCAAAGGGGATCCAGTGTCTGTCAGCCTGGGATGACATGCTCAACAAGCCACGCTGCTTCGGTAGAGATGGCTTGCATCTGTCACCCTTAGGCTTTTGAATACTGGCCACGGCTCTTGCCACCCCCCCATAGTGCCTTTTTTAGGCAAGGCTCAAAAGACAAACCCACCGCGGTAAATAGCACAAGTAACAAAAAATTGAGGGTAATGCTACTCAATGCTAGAAGTCTAAACCTCAAAATGCACGCACTCGAAGCACTCCTCAGTATGGAGAAAATCGATATATGTGCAGTAACAGAAACCTGGCTTAAGGCTCCAGAGCGCACCTCAGCACTACCAGGCTACAACTCATACCATACATTTCGGCCACAAAACCTGGACCAAAACATAAAAGGCGGGGGAGTATCCATATTCATAAAGGATACCTACACCTCCAGGTTAGTGGCACAGCACAATGCTTCAGAGATCATCCACATGCAACTAACAACGGGCAAAACTGCTATTCAAATTATAGCTTGCTACAGATGACCCACCATGTCCCAGGACCCCCACTCCACATTTCTGGAAACACTGGGAAACATAAAGGTCCTACCAAACACCCTGATATTGGGGGATTTCAATTACCCAAACATTAACTGGGAGAACTACTCAAGTAAAAACTCCCTTGCCCAACATTTCCTAGAATTTATAAACTCAAACGCCCTGAATCAACTGATCATCACCCCCACCAGAGGTGACAACATATTGGTCCTGGTCATCACCAACATGGGCAACTGGTGTTCCACACCGGAGGTCAACCCCTCGCTGGTTAGATCTGACCATAAACTAATCACTCTGGATATCCACATTCTGCCACCACCCCCGGTCAAAGAAACCACCATGAAAAACTTTTCAAAAGCAAACTTCACACTACTTAAGACCGAGGTGGGAAGTTTCAAAGCCCCCATGCTAAAGGATAATGCTGTCCAAGCTGCAAAATCCTTTACTAATGCACTCTATGGGCACCTACAAGAATGCATGGAGTGTGCTATCCCAAACAAAACCAAGACTCACTCCTCCAAGAAAAGGAAACCAGTCTGGTGGACCCCTGCCATAAACAAGCTATACAGAAGAATATAGAAGGAAGAAACTTGTACAGAAAAAGAGTGAAATCCCAAGAAGGAAAAAAGACATCACTGATCAGTATCAGCAAGAAACTACGTTCCCTCATAAAATCATCCAAGGCTACCTTCGAAAGAAAAATTGCCATGGACTCTACAGATAACCACAAGGCATTCTTTAGCTATGTCAAGAATCTAAGTGACAATTCTCAGAGCTACTCGGAGTTACTGCAGAATGACACAAAATACACTGAACCGACCGATATAGCCAACATCCTGGCAGACAGGTTCTGTGCAAACTTCACCTCCTCTCACCCCCAAAAGGGCCCATAACTATACCAGAAGAATGTAGTGCCCCTGAAATCACAGACACTCAGGTTAAAACAGCCTCTCCAAAACCAAGAACGCAGCATCAATGGGACCGGACGGTGCCCCAGGCTGCATCCTACACGAGCTCAAAGATGAACTAACCCCTCACCTAAACACACAGTTTAAACTCAGCCTCTCCACAGGCTACATGCCCACAGAGTGGTGCACAGCAATGGTTATTCCACTCCACAAAGCTGGAGCCACAACAGACCCCGGGAACTATCGCCCTATAAGCCTGACTAGCTTGGTCTGCAAAGCTATGGAGCGCATCATCATGGATCTCATTAACAGAGACATTGGAAACCTCCAAACACTGGACCCTACCCAGTTCGGCTTTAAGGGCAGATCATGCCTCCTAAACCTGGTGGACTTCTTTGAGACAGTTACCAAGGCTATAGACAAGGGAAAGGTGGTCCACACAGCTTACCTAGACCTCGCAAAGGCCTTCGACACCATTCCCCACTCGGATATTATAGACAAGCTCACCGGCCTGAACATAACCCCCTACTTTACGAGATGGGTTGCCAACTGGCTCATGGACAGAATCCACATGGTAAGAGTTGCGGGAGCTAGGTCTGACTCTAAACTGGTTACAAGTGGCATTCTCCAGGGTTCAGTCCTAGGACTCCTCCTGTTTGGCATACACTTCTCAGAGGTACAGGCAAGCACAGGAGGACTATGGCTGACCAAGTTCACAGACGACTGAAAACTAGGGGCTATAACAGACTCGCCGGCTGACACAGACATCCTCCAAAAGGGTCTCACTGAGACAGACACCTGGTGTCAAAACCATGGCCTCAAGCTAAATGTCAAAAAGTGCATAGTCATCCTCTTTGGAAAAAAATCAAAGTACCCACAAACTACCACATAGGTGGTAGCCCCCTATATACAGAAGACGTAATAAGGGATCTGGGAACCCAAGTAGATAGTAACCTCTCCTTTGATAATCACACTGCCAAAGTGGTTAGAAAAGCCTTCTATGAGGCCAACCTAATCACAAAAGGGTTTGCATCCAGATCGAAAGAGGTCATTGGGCCCCTCTATGCATCACTCATCAGACCCATCATAGAGTACAATGCCCCATTTGGGTTGTACCTTACAAGACACCTACAACAACTGGAAAGACCACAGAAGTACCTCACCAAGATGATCACTGGCCTCAAGCAGATGCCCTATGCAGCTCGACTGAAGAAACTCCAACTGTACTCGGTTGCATACCACCTACACTCAGAGGTGATCTCTGCCCGACATACAAGGCCATGTCCAACCCAGAATTGATGGACATGCTCCACCTAAAGAAAACCATATCCCCCGAGACACACGCTCCAGGGATCTAAACCTCACTACAACAATAAATAGGATGCACTGGAGGGAAAGATTCCTGTCCCAGAGACTTCCCATGCTCTGAACAAGATTCCAATCTACAATAGGCAGAGCTCCTCACTAACCCTCTTCAAGAGAAACCTTGACGAGTGGATGAGAAACAGAAAGTTTACCCCCAGGGAACACTTCAATGGCTCTGCTGGACAGCGGCACAGGGAACTAATCTAAGGGGGCAGCGAAAGACAATACATTCCTGCTAGGCTTATAAATGCCTTCGGGCAGATAACCTAGTACCTACCTATGAACCTAAGTGAAATTAATGGACTGCTACTTCACATCATACCTAAAATGCATTTACTGCATTCTGACTTCCTGCTATGCACATTACATATACCTGCTTGCTGTGGGGAGGCTGAACCAGCAGCTGTACACTATTGTCTTGGTAATATACTACAGCTGTGACCACTGGATACTTTAGACTTACTATTTTTGTTAATGTAGGAAGACTGGTCGAGGGAACATTTTCAACCACAACCTGGAATCCTGGAATCAAAATTAGAAACTAACAAAGATGTATTCTTCAGAATAAATCAGAACAAACCATGAAAATCTTATTAAAGACAGTGTGGACATAGAAAGTCCTATTTACAAGTGTTGTTTTTTCTGACACAGCAGTTCTAAGAAGCATCTGAAGTTTATGCCATATACTCTGTGTGCTCTCAGTCCAGTATGCGACTGAAATGAACCCTCTCTTGACCGACCCACACACTTGCAACTCAATGAAGTTGCACAGCTCACCTTGCACCACTTAATACATAATATATAATGTATAAAGTACGTATATCATTTCAACATCCACTCAGTGTTTGATAACCTAATAAAAACAAGCTTTGCTTCGGGGGGTTCCCTTTGCAATTTTAAAAACCTTACATAATAAAGCAAAATCAGATTTTAAGGTACGTAATTACTATTTAACCACAACTTTGAACAATGCTTCACAATACACGTAAATAAAGAAATAACCATCACTCAGTGTCCCTTCTGGAAGCATGTTTGATAACATTCACCCCATTCAAAAATTAAATAAAACAAATCATTGTGAGGTGCTGCCTGCTTTCTTCTTCTGTTACCACCCCCCCCCAGTTTTGCTGGCTGCCACATCAAAAGTTACCCGAAGCTGGACAACACACTGATCGCTGATCCAACAAGACTAAGAAAATACTGATGAAATATGGTAAGTGGCCATGATGTAAACCACCCTTCTCTCTCTCTTCCACTGCCCTTGGTGCCAATGCATGCCAGGATGTGTGGCTATCTGACAGGGTCCGCTGGCAGAGAATAAAGGAGACCAGTGGCACTGAACTAATCTACAGTACCTGCTGTGAAGGTAAAAGTGAAAAAAAAATGCACTGCAGAGGCAGCAGTCACTAAAACAAAGCTGTTTATGCACATAAAGCAAGTGTCAGCAGGCAACAATGAAATTACATCAGGGTGGAGAAATGCAAGCAGCTGGAATGCCTGAACATAACAGTAAAACAACTTTGTATCCAATTGATTTTCAGAATGATGCAACTGCTACAGCTGTATGGCAAACTGTTTTGAAGTGGATCTTTGTAGTTAATTATTACAGCACCACGGCCAACAGCAAAAAGTAGCAATAGCTACAGCCTTCGTTATAAATTTTATAAGGGAGCAGATTATAACAATGCAGTCAAAGGCTCTGTCTTAAGAACAGGCAATGAAACTAAATTAGTTAAAAAGTGTACAGACACATTTTACACAGAACTCAAAAGGTCTCAATTATAAAGAGCTACAGCCCTGACATAAGACTAACAGGTCCTTTTCTTGTATCCCACCAGCTCAATCCATTTAGGATAGTAAAGCAAAGTGGAATTTCAGCACGTCTCTCTGGCAGTTTAAGGCCCTGAAGGCTTGGGCAGAAGCGGTGTAGGTCTTCTTCCCCATTCTAACAAGTATCTTACTCTTCCTATCATTGGGAATTGCATTCATTTTTGAAGCCAAAACAGTTTGCTTGCTGGCATACATGGACACCAGAGATAATTAAGAACTCTGTTGTGGATCTATGGATAAATATATGAAGGATTCCTCCAGCCTGTGGAAAAGGTGGGCTTCCTAGGGGCAGGGAGCTGGTGCTCTGGCTCCAACAAGTACATCAAAAAAATGCATCAACCAAGGTTTTCATTTACTGGTGGAACTGTCAAGGGCTTAGGCTCAGCACCTCAGCGTATTCAACATGGGACAGGATGAATTCCTTAGCATTTTATTTGAAGTTGTCCATCATCCTGTGACAGGTCTCTCCAGATGAGGTGACGTCTGGTGGGGATGCAGTGCACAGGGTATCTTTAATCCTGAACTCAGAGAGGAAGGACATTTGGTTTACTTAGGTTACATATTATTAATTTCAGAATGAGATAATTCAGAACCTTTAAAAGGGGATATATCACTTTGTTTTTTTTTTTTTTGGGGGGGGGGGTTGACAATAATTCCTTTTCAATAGATGGTTAGATATTCTTTAAGAAAATGACAAAATCATAAGCTAAATTTTTTAAGTCCTTAGAAGGAGGTATAAGGGTTTGGGAACAGCTCCAACTTCACAACTGCTAAGGCAAGATGGCAAGACACAGGCTTATGCTTAGATGATGGGGACCTAGGCTTAGGACACAAACCTCCGTTAAGGCCTATGGATGCAGCCTGGAATGAGAGACCCAACAACCTCCTCAAACGAGAACTAAGTGGATGCTACTCTGTCCTTCAGGTATAACAATAAAAACAGGAAAAACTAGTAGTCTTAAAACTTTGTTGATGAGCTCAGTCACAATAATTTCCAAAAATCACAAAACCCATGTAGTGTTCCAAAGCAGCAAACCTTTACTATTCACACACAAGCAATCCTTGGTAACAAAAAACCCCACAAAAATCTCTGATCATTTCTGATTTTTTTGATATGGAGGATTGCTCGTCTGTGACAAATAAAGGCTTGTTACTTTGGAACATTAACTGGGTTTCGTGATTTTTGGAAATTATTGTGACTAAGCTCATCAGCACTACCAGTGTTTCTGTTTTTTATTTTTTCCTCACACGTGTTGGTGAGGCTGGAAAGTATAGTTTTGTACCTACCATAAATGTAGATGTTCGAGTGTACACCCTGCTGCAGTCATCACACTTGGGTTATCCTGTCGTCAGGCGGTCCTGCAGTCGGCCGGAATTCCAAAGTCTTGGTCCGGCGTCGGTTGTTGTCGCTTCTTCCATGACGTCAGTGCGCCAGGGGTAGATATATATATATATATATATATATATTGCAACCAACGCCATTTTCTTCAGTTTTTCTTGCCCCAGATGTCAGGTGCCCCCAAAAAGGTGGTCAGTAATTATTACCAAATTGAGTAAATTTTGCAAAAACACAAAATCCCTCCAGCTATAAGCAAATACATCAGGAAGGTATTGTAGAGATTTTAGCCAGTTAGTTCAGAAGGGATGGAGGGAGGGTAACCTAAACTGCAGCAGGGTGTACACTCGAACATCTACATTTATGGTAGGTACAAAAACTGTACTATGTTCATTGTGTTACCCTGCTGCAGTCATCACACTTGGGTTGAATCCCAAAGCTAAGGATGGGTGGAGGAATCAGAGGGTAATTGGAGGCTAGAAGGCCCTGCAGAACTGCAGTGGCAAAGCCAGCTCTAGTCTTAGAGTAAAGTGGTAAGTGATAGTATAGTGTTTGGTAAAGGTGCGTACTGAACTCCAAGTTGCAGCTTCCAAAATTTCCTTGGTTGGAACCCCCCTGAGGAAGGTAGATGTAGCTGTTGCCCTGGTAAAGTGGGGCCTAATGGTAGCAGGAACTGGTTTTCCAGGATGGGTATAGCAAAAACGAATGCAATGTCCTATCCATTTGGAAATGGTTTGTTTTGATATAGCCTTCCCTTGTGAAGCTGTAGCATGGGATACAAAGAGCTGGTCAGATTTTCTGAAAACCTTAGTTTTATCCAAGTAGTAACGAAGTTGCCTGTGAATGTCCAAGGAATGCAGGAGTCTTTCTCCTTTGTTCTGTGGATTTGGGAAGAAGATGGGCAAGTGGATGGTTTGATTTAAAGCCACACCAGAAACCACCTTAGGCATGAAGGAAGGATTAGTTCGTAGAGAAACTCTGTCTTCATGGAAAATGAGGAAAGGTTCCACTGCCATTAGTGCCTGCAGCTCTGAGACTCTTCTAGCTGAAGTTATTGCTAGCAGCAGGGCAGTCTTCCATGATAGAAACTGTAGATCTGCAGAGAAAGCTGATTCAAAGGGAGGCAGCGTAAGTTTTTCCAGAACAAAATTGAGGTCCCATGTTGGTGTAGATGCTCTCCTGGGGGGTCTAATGTTTTTTGCCCCTCTGAGGAACTGTCTTAGAAGTGGATGCAAAAATAAGAGTGGATCCGTGTTGTAGTGGGCTGAAATAGCTGATGCATGGATTTTAATGGAAGAAAAAGAAAGTCCTTTGTGCAACATCTCAGTTAAGTACTGTAGAATCTGAGGCATGTGAGGCTGAAGTGTGTCTTGGTCTTTAGCTTGGTTCCAGGCACAAAACCTTTTCCATTTGTCCGAATAGGCCTTCCTGGTGCTGGGCCTCCTAGCTTCCAGAATAACATCCATAACTGCTTGGGAAAGAGGAGCTGGCTGGATGCTTAGGTGATTTGCCATGCAGCCAGATTTAAGGTTTTGAGCTGGCTGTGAGGAATCTGATTGTTTTGCTGTGTGAGCAAATGGGCAATTTGTGGTAAAATCCAAGGTGGGCCGTGGGCCATATTCCTCAAAAGTGGGTACCAGTGCTGGCGTGGCCAGTCTGGGGCTATGAGTATCAGTCGTGGTCTCTCCTTTCTGACTTTCAAAAGCACCTTTGTGAGGACAAGCAATGGAGGGAAGGCATATACTGTCAGGTTTTTCCAACTGAATGAGTGCGCATCCACTTTCCAAGCTTGGTGGTGCAGTGTCCTTGTACAAAATTTTGTTAGTTGACAGTTTTGAGGACTGGCAAAGAGGTCTATGTCTGGAAGGCCCCATTTTGAGTTATCATTGCAAATACTTGTGGATCCAGTTTCCACTTGTGGGAATCCATGATGTTTCCGCTAAGGTCGTCTGCCAATGTGTTCTTTTTTCCTGGCAGGAAATGAGCTTGTAACTGAACTTGGTAAGCCAGAGCTGTGTTCCACAAGGTCGTTGCTTGCCTGCATAGAGGGTAGGAGTGTGTATCCCCTTGTTTGTTTATGTACCACATTGCTGTGGTGTTGCCCGTCCTTATTGTAAGTTGTCCTGGATGTAATAGATTCTTGAAGGCTGTCAGAGCATTCTGTACAGCTAGCATCTCTTTTTGATTGATGTAAAGATTCCTTTGATCTGCAGTCCATACGCCTTGAATGCACTGTCCTGCCATGTGTGCCCCCCAGGCGTAGTCCGATGCATCTGTTGTCATAGTTTGACTGGCTGGGGGCAAGGTGAAAGGCTGACCCTTGTTGAGGTGACATGCCTGTGACCAACATAGAAACTCCTGTTGTAGGCAGGGAATGAGAGATATCATTGTGTCCAAGCTGTGGCTGTGTTGAGACCACATGCTTTTTAGGTACCATTGTAATTTCCTCATATGCAGCTTTGCAAATGGTATTAGTAGTATGCAAGATGCATGAAGCTCAAGGCCTGCAGAATTTTTCTTGCAGGTAGTTGGGTCTTTGTTGCCCTTGTTTTGAAATATTGCGTCAGTTGTAGTTGTTTGTCTGGCGTCAGATAAGCCTTCTGGGCTGTTGTATTCAAGCTGGCACCCAGGAATGTCATATTTTGAGAGGGTACTAGTTTTGATTTCTTTTCGTTTACTGTGTACCCCAGGCAACTTAGAAGATGTTTTACAAAAGCCAGATGTTGTAAGAGGATGTCCTTGCTTTCTGCTTGGATGAGGCAGTCGTCCAGGTATGGGTATATTTGAATTCCTCTTTGTCTGCAGTATGCAATTACTGGTGCCAGGCATTTTGTGAAGACCCTGGGCACAGTAGATACGCCAAAGGGCAGTGCACAGAATTGGTAATGGGTTGAACCTGCAATGAAACAGAGGTATCTTCTGCAACTTTGTCTGATAGGGGACATGCAGGTATGCCTCCTTGAGGTCCAACGTTACTAGCCATGCTTTCTTGCCCAACATGGGAAGAAGCTGCTGTAGTGTTAGCATCTTGAATTTGAGTACTTGTAAGAAGGTGTTTAGAATTGAAAGGTCCAGAATTGGTCTCCAGGCATTGTCCTTTCTGGAAACTAAAAAAAGAGTCTTGAGTAAAATCCTTGGCCTTGCTCTCGAGTAGGTACCAGTTGAATGGCTCTCATGTCCATGACAGCTGTAATTTGTTTTTGTGCCTCTGACCATTGATTTTGTGGCAGGTTTGGCATTCCTCTTTTCATTGGCAAGGTGTGAAAATGGAATCTGTATCCTCGTGAAATTATGTCTAGGACCCATTTGTCCTTTGTGACAATGTGCCAGTTGTCTGAAAAAAGTGCGAGTTTTCCTTCCAAGGGGGCTGCCAAGAGAGTGTTGCTTGGCCAGATGAGGTGCAAGTCATTGAGTTTGCCTCCTGGTAGGTTGGGACCTGTCTTCTCCTCCCTTCTGTGTTGCAGTGCCACATTGTCGAGGTTTGTACTGGGCTTGTGGTTGTACTCTGCCTCTTGGACGTCTGTATTTACCCCTCTGTGGTCTGTCAGTAGCTGGAAAGCACCAATTTTGCGTTGGCCAATTTCTGCTGAAGCGAGGGGGCTGTACCTGTAGGAAATCTTTGACTGTCTGCATAGATTTTGCCTTATCCGTTCCATTTTCTTTAAGACTTCTTCTGCTTTAACTCGAAAAAGAACATCCTGCTGTAAGGGAGCACCTAGAAGCTTTGCTTTAACATGATCAGGCAGAGTTTGTTCCTTTATCCAAGCATGCCTACGTATAACAGACCCAGTGACAGCTGCTCTGCAGGAGGCCTCCAGAGAATCAAATCCACATTGTAAGGCATGTTTGCCCACCTGTTCAGTTGCACGCAACAGATCCTGCATTTCTTTCAATTCAGACTGTTGAGGGAGAGTGGTGATTCTTTGCTTTAACTCAGAGATTAGAAATTGCTGATACTTAAACATGTGAAAATGGCAATTTAGTGCCCTCATAGCTAGAGTGGCTGAGGTGCAAACCTTTTTCCCCCATCTGTCTAGTGCTCTGGAATCCCTTTCAGAGGGTACAGGATTTTTAGCCATAGAAGCCTTAGCCCCTTTGGGACCCTGGGAGATTGTCTCTGGGTCAGCAACATGACTTTTATATAGAAATTTATGGGAATCAGGCACTCTGTAGTATCTGTCAGGCTTGGCCGGAGCAGGAGGTAGAGAGTCTGGGTTCAAACTGGATTCTAAGTAAACATCATCCACAATGTCTAACACGGGTGGGATGGCAAGTGGTCTGTGCCGGGGGAGTAAAAGAAACTCTCTGAGCCTTTTCTTCGAGTCAGAGTAGTCCTGACCTTCCCAGTGGAAATGTTCCCTCATAGTGTGTAAAGTTTCCCCAAAGGAATAGTCTTCAGGAGGAGAAGCGGAGGGAATGGAATCCTCAGCATCAGAATCTTCATAAGGGGAGGAGGAGGAGTAATCTTGGTCTTCAGAGGAGGCTGAAGAAATGGACACTTGTTCAGAGGATGCATAATCTTCCTCTTGTCTAGGCCTTTTGTCAGGAAGAGGCTGGGAACCCCTGATTAAAGAGATCATCTTCAGCCATTTTGAGCATCTGTTTCTTAGACATGGGGCCTTGAACAGGGGACTGAAGTGCAGTTCTTTTAGATT
Source organism: Protopterus annectens (assembly GCF_019279795.1). Lineage (NCBI taxonomy): Eukaryota > Metazoa > Chordata > Ceratodontiformes > Protopteridae > Protopterus > Protopterus annectens. The sequence continues at coordinate 1,963,430,289 of NC_056739.1, forward strand.
TAATAGGAGTCTTCGTCATAGGATATGTTTTAATGGAAAGCGTCGGTCTGAAAACGCCTTCAGAAACTGAAGGCGTTTCAGCAGCACCGGCATCTTTATCAGCAATGTCGTCAGTAGGGCCTGAACAAAATGGTTGCGTCGGCCTGGTACATTCCGTCAAAAGTTCCGAAGCGGTCTCGGGTTCCAAATCTGCAGTAGTCAGGGGCTGCGTCGGAGCCTCACTGAGGACCGGGGGACCGGAGACCGGACCAGCCGAGGCCTCAGAATCTGGCTTAGGCCTGGGCTATCTATCCTTATCCTTGGGTTTTTTGTGCACGCCGGTAGTCAGTTGCTCCGACGGCATACTGTAATTAAATTTTCTTCAGAAGTAGTGTCGTGCGAAATCAAAGCATCTTTTAATAGTACGTTCATTAAACCTAGCACAAAAGCGACAACTAGTGACGTCGTGGTCTGGGCCTAGGCAAGGTATGCAATAAGAATGAAAATCCTTATGAGGTATTGGCTTCCCACAAGAAATACAATTGTTAACTTTTTCTGACATCAGTCTGAGGCAAGAAAAGTTTCCCCAATGGGATACTTAGCTTTATAGAAGACTTCGGTCTGAAATTCGAATATCTCAGGAGTCGGCCAACCGGCACTTGCGAACTGCTTCTGCTTTGGGCACAGCACGGCAAGAAAGACTGAAGAGAATGGTGTTGGTTGCAATATATATACCCCTGGCACATTGATGTCACGGAAGAAGCAACAACAACCGACGCCAGACCAAGACTTTGGAATTCCGGCCGACTGCGGGACTGCCTGACGACAGGATAACCCAAGTGTGATGACTGCAGCAGGGTAATACAATGAACATCTAGACAGATTTCTGTGCGTGTTCATTTTTTTCAGTTATAACAATACAAGCATCTGAAATAGATGCATGTAGAGGCATCTGGACAAACGAAAATGAAAATGAAGTTAGCTAGGGAAGACATGCAAAATATAGTGTGCGTCAAACTGTGAAGGGAGCACAACAGAGGCCTCGATGAAAGCAGATGTGGATGGGATGCAAAATATATTTTCCAAAGCTGGTAGTCTGAAGCATTGGGTACTAGAAAACTACTCCTTGTACTTGTTCTTTTGGATGCATCTCTAAAAGCTTCTTTCTTTACGGGACATCAAAAGAAGACACAGACAACGTCATATTAGTCTTAAGAAAAAGGAGATGAGACTTTTTCTGAATTGTTCAAGGGCAAATTTTATTGTTCACTTTGGATACACCTTGCAATGGAGACGGGTATGCTGCAATTAAGCCCTGTGCCAAAAAAACATACTTAATGTGACAATCTTTCTAGGGAATCAGCTCACCATGGTCAAAATGGCTACCAGACCTTTTCAAAATCTGACTCAAGACATCCAACACAGGACAACAGAAAGCTAGACGATGTATGCAACAAAAGTACAGCAATGAAATAAGCATTTCCCCCCAGCTGGGTGCTTATCTATGAAATCTAGAAGCCAGGACAACTGAGGACTGATGACATTTTGGAACCATGCTTTGACCTTGACACAAACTGTGCCAAGAAAGAATTGAAAAAGGCATGATCAGAGATCTCTCTCATACCATTAATGCCCATGGGGATGTGCTCCTGAAATTGGTCCAGTCTTCAGGCCTTCAATGGCTGAAGACTACAAGTGTCATTACCTCAAAAGTGGTACATACAATGATCAGCTGTTTCTCAGACTGCAATGTCTTCTGCTATTCCTCCAGTTTCTTAAATACTTATGGGTTCATTAAGTACTAGGCTAAATGTCATTATGGGCCATTTTAAGCCTAGCTAATTTCCCTTTTAGGGCTTGACAACCTGCTAACACATCTGGTGTTTGGCTGGCCTTCTTCTCCATCCCACTGTCAATTATCCATCCATCCACAACCTCTTTCTCCCATTTTTGCACATGGGGTCGGGTTGTCACTTCAACAATGACAATCATCTAGAGCCAAAGTTGAGAACACTGGGTGACTAGTACCCTAGTGAAAATAACTGGAATAATGCCATAGATATTCTGAGGGGACCCATGTATGGAATAAAGCATTTAGGAGCTAGCTTTGTTCATTAACAGTACAGGGAGCAGTCTTGAGCTAAATTTTTTTTTCCCATCCAGAGAACCAAGCTGCACTTGAATATGGACAGAGATGAACAACTTGTTGCCACTCCCACAAGAGGGGAAAACATACTGGACCTGATCATGACCAACATGGGGACTCTATGCTCCAGAGCAGAAGTGTATCCCTCACGGGTAAGATCAGACCATAAATTAATCTCACTAGATATTCACATCCCGACCCCAGCCCCTGCCCAGAAAACCACAGTGAAAAACTTCTCTAAAGCAAATTTCACACTCCTCAAAACCGAAGTGGAATCCTTCAAAGCCCCCGGGCCTGTGGAAAATACAGCCCAGACCGCAGAATCCTTTATAAATGCATTCTATGAACACCTTCAGGAATGCATGGATCATGCAATCCCAAATAAAACAAAGACCCAATCCTCCAAAGTTAGGCATCCTGTCTGGTGGACCCCAGCCATAAACAAACTATACAATAGAAGGAGGAAGCTACTACATGATAGAGCAAAAACCCAAAAAGGGAAGGCATCTCTGATCAGCAAAAAACTACGGGCACTCATAAAATCATCTAAGGCCAGCTTCGAGAGAAAAATTGCACAGGACATTAAGGATAATCACAAGGCTTTCTTTAGTTAGGAACCTGGGTGGGAATTCCCAGATATGCTCAGAATTACTCCAAAATGACAAAAAAATACACCGAACCCACAGACATTGCCAACATCCTGGCTGACAGATTCAGCGCAAACTTCTCCCCCCCCTTCCCCACCAAAAGGGCAAATATCTATCCCAGCAGAGTGCTGCCCCCCTGACATCTCAGATGCTCAGGTAAGAGCCGCCCTCTCCAAAGAAAAAAACACAGCATCAACGGGACCAGACGGTGTCCCGGGCTGCGTCCTACATGAACTCCCAGAAGAACTAAACCCAAACATAAAACTACTATTCAATCTCAGCCTTACCACAGGATATGTGCCCAAAGAGTGGCGTACAGCAACAGTGGTCCCTCTCCACAAAGGTGGTGTCTCAACGGATCCTGGAAACTATCGCCCCATAAGCTTGACTAGCTTGGTCTGCAAAGCTATGGAAAGGATCATTATGGACCTCATAAATAAAGATATTGGGGACCTACAGACACTGGATCCTACCCAGTTCGGCTTTGTTAAGGGCAGATCCTGCCTCTTAAACCTGGTCGATTTCTTTGAAACAGTCACCAAGGCCATTGACGAGGGGAAGGTGGTCCACACAGCCTATCTGGACCTTGCAAAAGCCTTCGAAACAATACCCCACTCGGGCATTATAGATAAGCTCACCAGCTTAAATATAAACCCCTATGTCACTAGATGGGTTGCAAACTGGCTCAAGGACAGAACCCACATGGTTAGAATTGCTGGAGCCATGTCAGACTCCAAACCAGTTACAAGTGGCATCCCACAAGGCTCAGTCCTGGGACCTCTCTTGTTTGGTATATATTTCTCGGAGGTACAGGCTAACACGGAAGGACTGTGGCTGACCAAGTTCGCAGATGACTGCAAACTGGGCGCCATAATAGACTCTCCAGCCGACACAAGCATCCTACAAAAGGGCCTCATAGAAACTGGTGCCAGAGCCATGGCCTCAAGCTAAACGCCAAAAAGTGTATAGTCTTCCCCTTTGGCAAAAACAAAGTGCCCACAAATTACTACATAGGTGGTAATCCATTAAGTACAGAAGAAGTAATTAGGGACCTGGGGACCCAAGTTGATAGCAATCTCTCATTTGACAACCACGTGGTCAAAGTGGTTAGAAAAACATTTTATATAGCCCACCTAATCATGAATTGATTCACATCTCGATCAGGGGAGGTCATCGTGCCTCTTTACCCATCCCTCATCAGGCCCATAATTGAGTACAATGCCCCTTTTGGGATGTACCTTACCAGACACCTGCAGCAACTGGAAAGACCCCAAAAGTACCTCACCAAGAGGATCAAAGGGCTCAAACAGATACCATATGCTGCCCGGTTAAAGAAACTCCAGCTCTACTCAGTGGCATACCGCCTGCTCAGAGGCGATCTGTGCCTGACATATAAAGCCATGTCCAACTCGGAATTAATGGACATGCTGCACCTCAGAAAATCCAAATCCCATCGAACTACGCGCTAGAGACTTGAACCTCTGCACTGAAATAAATAGGACATGCTGGAGAGACAGATTCATAACCCAGAGCCTCTTTTCACTCTGGAATAAAACCCCAGTCCAGGTTAGGCAGAGTCCCTCATTGACTCTCTTCAAGAGGAATCTTGATGAGTGGATGGGAGATAGTAGGTTTACCCCGGGTATCACTTCTTTGTCACTGTTAGACAGAGGCACAGTATACTAACCTCGAAAAAGGGCATAGCAAAATTCATTTAAAATGGGTGGCGAAATCCAAACACACTCTGGCTAGGCTTATAAATGCCCTAGGGCAGATAGCCTAGTATGAACCTATGAACTTTGATTTACGTAGATGGAGAGTCTGTTTCAGAGCTGTGTCAGCCTCTGCAAGATAAAACTGACCCACCAAATCATTCTGTTCACAATGGGTTCCAAAAATCAGCTCCTTCTGTGCTGGTGCACTGAGATGCTGTGCTTTCATGCAATTTATTAAAGGCAGGGTCTTCTACCATGCAGGTGTACTAATAACTAACTCAACTGCTGCCATCCAGCATGATGCATCCACTGCAGCATAGCTATATATGACAGAATCTGCTAAACTGGAAGGGAAGCTTGCATAACTATCAGTTTACATCTCTGGGCTTTTTCCTTTATCTCCTCAGTCTTGTCCTGCAGCTTGGACAGGACAGTCTCCTGACACTTTCATATAAGAGTGCTGCAATTAACAACCCCAAAGGCCAGGGTAGCAGAGATGTACTCTTCAAATCCAAAATGGTCAACTATCTTGCGCGCTCATTGCGAAGGGGATTCCTGTCTGCAGCCTCAACTGATCTATTGCTGAAATCCATGGGTACTGTAGCTGGATCAGTAAGAGGATTCTTTCACGTGTACTACCAGGAGTTCACAGCCCTGTAAAAACAGGCCACCCGAGACCAAAAGGATGTCTGGTAAATGCATCCTCAGAGACTTTAAACCACTGGGGGTACAACTAAAGGTTTTGGTTCTGGTAATAACCAAAAGTTCCTTGCACTTTTTCTGGGCATCAGAGTTTTTTAATGCATGAACCCTGACACGGACAGCTCTAATGATGGCTAAAGGTTCTTGACGAAAATAAAGCCCTGAGCCAGTACCACAAAGTCTTGTGAAGGGGCCTTGGAGAGGAGATGGAAAGAGGGCTCAACAAACTCAAGTTAAGGTAAGATGATGGGTGCCAAAGACTTGGACACCTTGGCCAAACTTTTAGGACGGGTGACTGCATTATAGCCCTCCAGCTGCTGTCACGTGCCCATGATATCTACATTACAGCCATGGAGTAGTTATGAAAAACATCACACTGGTTATTGGAATATGGGCATAAGAACCAGATGCATGAAGACAGGCAGCTGGACGAACTGTTAGAGGGCTTCAGCTCTCAAAAATGTCCCAACATCTTAGAATACCTCCTAAGGGGACTTAGTAGAGGCCAGAGTTCAAGCAGGAGCCAGAATCAAAAGTGCCTCTCTGGAGCTAATGCACCTGAGCTAAGGGTAGCTTTCATATATACTGTTAGCCTCTAAGGATTCCCTCTCTCTAACACACTTCTCCTTTTGAAATTTGAGTGGGATGCCCATAGATGGCTTGGCCGATTCCATGGTGGTCCTGGACAATGCAGACAGCCTTTTCTCGTTCAGACAGTATTAGAGAGAACAGACTCTCACCTAAAGGTCTTCTGGTTGAACCTGGCACAAACAGGATGGCAGGTGATTCCTGGCTTCATCTTTAAGCAGAATAAATACAAATTATGAAAGTCTGTGCAGGATTTACTTCCTATAGGTAATGTAGTTATTAGTAAGTGCAGATACAGGCATCTACTGCCTTGATGCACAAAATCTCCAACTATAAAGAACAGAAAATATAACAAGATATTTTTCCCCAAAGGAATACTCCGCTGTACTCTGGAAGACAGGCCAAACCCATTAACTGATGACGTTTAGTAACTCACATTCAAACACAAACTATCAAGAAGGAACCAACAATGTTATAGGTGGATTTCCCTCTTAAAGGTGAGAGGACATCAGACCATCAACAAGAAGTCCTGAGGGATATCACTACTGCAACAGTGAACACCACGATTTACATGCTGTGTTACCTGACAAGTGACCAACAGGATACCCACAGCATGTTTGGCAAAGACCATCTTCAGATATCTAGTTTGCAAAAACAGTTTGGAAGCTCCTAAAATTAAGAAATGTAGAAGCTCACTCCTGGTGTGATATTGTCCCACATACACAAAACAAAGAAATTTTGCAACTTTCACTCATAATACAGTTGAAATATTTTTTTTTTAACTTCCTCACATAATCTCCTAATCCCCTAATGGTCTCTGGCTGCCTGGCTCTCTCTTGGGTATTCCCTTTATGTGTCCTTTTTGTCTACTGGACCCCCTGACATCATGGGAAATCGACCTTACGGAAAACTGAGAGGAATGAGGGGATCCTATGGGAATCTGGAAGTGTGGAGCTGGGAGCCATCGTACAAGTGCTGGTTATTAATGGACCTTAGATGTGGAAGTGGCTATTGTAGTGATGTCAAGATGTTGTGGCCACTCCCTGTTTTACACAGAGAAGTCAGGGCTCCTGGACTCCCCCAGAGATAGTATCAGGCACACCCAGCCCTCCACTACAGAAAGGACAGCAGTCAGCCCTCCACCACAGAAAGGACAGCAGTCAGTCATACCTATGCTGACCAGTCCTACCAGTGGCCTAACTGCTTTCCTGAAACTGGGCTGTCAGTAGCAGAGATGAATGTCCCATCTCTAATAGCCAAAACAAATAAGTTCATGGGGGATGCTGGTGGTTTTGTGAGACAGGCAAATTAACCAAAGTCTCCTCCTGCACCTATAAAAAACAGATTTTGCTAATAAGACAGCCTAAGCTTCAGGGACAGTTGCTGGGTCCTATAAATGCATGACAGAAGCCATCACAACTTTCTGGCAATGCAACTATAACTGCTGTCACAACAAAAACACTCAAAGATACACAGGCAAGAAACTTGCCAAGATCTTGATATCCTGCGTCTCCTTACAGTCAGAACTGCAATAACTTAATGAAGTTCCCATATCTTGCACAGATGACAGAATTGCACAGATATCAAAAGCCACACAGGGCTGACAGATTGGCCAAGACATCACAGACATACCCTGCTGTTGGGGAGTGGCAGTCAAAAAATTAATGAACCTAAACATAAGAAAAATCTGGATGCTAGTAAAATGCTATCTGGAGGCCCACAAGAGCACCTTTAGATATGGCGATTCCAGAAAAGAAAGGTATTTTGTTGAACTTCAGTGAGTAATACCAGAAGAAAATAGAACTACAGAGAAGACAGAAATACGTTCCTAACTAGGATATGACAGACAGAGAATCGTGCATCACTCAGAAAAATGTGCTTCTAAAGAGACAGAAAATAAGGTCAGCAAATGAAACCTTGTATTTTTTATTCCATTTTCTATCATTAAGGGTAATATACAATTATGGGCTATGAGATGGGCAAGGTCAATATCTAACCAAATGGGAAAGGTCAATTCAAACATAAAAAGATAAACTGGCTAGGCTTAAAATGGCCCTCAAGGGCAGCTACCTTAGTACTTTCCTATGAACTTATGAACAGCTCAAAAAAACATCAAGGAAGTGGTAACAATATGAAGCATAGTGCACATGCAGCTATTATTTTCAGGAACTTACTACTACAGATGTCTATAAAGTTAAGGCCATTTTTTTATAATTTTACATTGGCAACAATACCATATGCCATCCATCTAGCAAGTGCCTCATAAAATGAGGCTGAATTTTTTTCTGTGTAGTCCACTGCACTACATCCCAAATTATAGGCATTGCCAGCAGCTGTTTGGTTGTTGCGAAAGATTGCAAACTAGTATATGTAACTCATTTAAGAAAAATCTATCACAGCATTAATACTGCTCCTTAACATTTGAACAGTCTTCATTTTCTCAAGATAGTGCCAGCTTAAATTATTTCAACATTAGCCTGTCAAAATCCATTTTTTACAATGTGCTATTAAACAGAAAATATATGTTAAAGAAAATAAAGTTGCATATTAATTTAAAAGCTTTATGAAGATCATTTTCCACTTTTTAGTCAATGGCACACATATTTTTAGAAGAGTACCATACCTGCAAAAGTTAACTTAGTAAAAATAACCACAAGCAGTACATAAGCTATTAAAGCCAAACTGCCACCAATGTCTATTGAAACCTCTTCATTTATAACACACACACCCACTCACAGAAATAGTGTCAAGTACTCAAACTTTCAAAGATTAGACCTATTTTCAAGCATGCATAAAGTAGATCAAGCAGTTTGCCAGTATATAATGTGTGCAGCAAAACAGTGAATTACGTAACCAATGCACAGACATGCAGTTTTATTGCTTCTTTAGTAAGTCAAATTCTCAGACTGGCAGGGGTCCCAGAAGTCAGTGTTGGCAAAGCAAATCTTTAAAGGCTTACTCAACAGGAAACATGTGCAATCACCAAAGGACACAAATGGAAGCTAAACAGAAGTTCTGCCGGGCATGTCATCAGGAAAACTATACTAGATGGCAAAGTATGCCAAAGCAAATCTACAAATTCCAGTAAAGCAGAACAGATGCACCAGGTTTAAATGTATGAGAATTCCAAAATGACAGTGTGTTTTTGTAAACACACACACGCATTTTATATTAAATGTGTTTGTGTGCCCATATATAATATATGTATATGTACACACATATAATATATACATACCCACATACATGTACATACACACACACGCATATATATATTCCATATAGACACACACACACCTCTCTCTCCTCTAAACAAAAACTGCTTTGAAGAGTGCAAAGCACACACTGTATAATAATCCACATAGAACGCAACCACTTATTATTCCAAAAATCTCAAAAAGTACAAAATGTTTGTTACCATAATATTCTGTACATAAAACTATATAAAATTATATACACACAAATACATGTGTATATAGATGCTATACACAGACATACACACACACACATATATATATATATATATATATATATATATATATATATCTATATATATATATACATATATATATATATATATATATATATATATACACACACACACGCATATACATACACACAAACACACACGCATATACATACACACACACGTGCACATATACAATTAGATGCAAATTAACTTAAAACTCCTTCTGCCAGACATTTTGATGACCATAGTACATTAAAAAGCACACAAATCAAACCTGCTCCCACTGAAAGGAAAACACTCCTTGTACTACAGCTAATAAAAAGCACTACCTAGTATACAACAGTCAGCAAAAAGATATAAAACTGCTGCAACAGCAACACTGTGCGTCGGTCTGTCAAGAACACCAGGATATTAAGTGTAAGTTAACAAGTAACCAAAGAATAAGATAACAAGTACCAGGCAAATGCACAAAAAAGTTATGTACCTATCATAGTGACAGATCCAGGTTGTCCGATTTTCCCCCACTTCAAACATACGAGTTAGTCAGATCCAACCTCGGCGTCGATCTCAAAGCTTATCAGAACCAGAGCTCTGACTCTTCCCCTAAACAAAATTCCCTAGGCTGTACCGCAAATCCTCAAATCAAGTTTGCCCCTACTAGTCTGAAATCTATGTTAAGGAAATTGCAAGGGGGGCCCCCTTGACATAATCTTGGTGATGTCAACTGGTTGAGGAAAGGTAATTACAATCAAGTGTGACTATGCACAGGCAAGGAGTAACATCCACTCAATCATGTAGCAGTCCTGGGTGACAATTTTGAAGGGGAGAGTTTGAAGTGGACAAAAATCTGACAAAAAGGATCAAATGTTATGTTAGTATTCAACCTTCATATCCAATACTGTACATTTTTACCCGTTCGAACTTACTGGACAAACCCCCAAGCTGTCTCACTGGACAGTATCAAAGAAGGACATTCCTGAGTATGGTGGAGCCAAAAAGATGAGAGCGATCTGGATTGTGTGTCCAACTTACAGTAAGACACAAAGGTGTGTACCACTGACTAGGTGGCTGCGGCACGGATCTCATCAATTGACAATCCCCTGTTGAAGTCTGTTGAAGTACACACTGCTCCGGTTGAATGTGCATTTAGTTTGTGGTAAAAT
>NC_056739.1:1963445694-1963508194 GCF_019279795.1 Protopterus annectens
TATTCTCTTGCGCCATAGCCAAATTATGGAACTCCCTCCCACACACAATTACCTCCGTACCATCATGCACCCACTTCATAAAGCGCACTTAAAAACATGCTGGTTATGCCTTTGTAACTCCCACTCTATCACCCACCCCATCCAACCACTACCTTTCTTTCCACCCCACTAACTACCTTGATTATAGCAAGCTCAGATGCTCATAAGCCTAGTACTTATTATACAGCAGGAACTTCTTATTGTAACATTTGTTGATGTCTGTTATGTACTTCGCAGATAAAAATTCTAGTTGTCTACTGATATACTATGTTCTTCATCTGTAAATATGTTTGTAATTAATTGCTATGTTAAATTGTTAATCACTATGTAATCCAATGTAACTACTGTTTACAGTAACTGTGGAGCTTTTCTCCCTGGGCCTCCGCTGAAAATGGGCCTACGTCCAGTCCGACACTCCCGGTCAACAAATGTAAATAAATAAATAAACTTTGTAATGAGTGATAAAGGTATGAGGTCTTGACCAAGTGGCTGCTGCACAAATGTCTATAGGAAGTCTAGCAGAAAAAGCAGAGGATGCAGACACTGCTCTGGTAGAATGAGCCTTAATTTTGTGTTGTAAGGGCATATTAGCAGCTGAATAAACAGATGTGATACAATCGGATAACCACTTAAGAGTTGTTTTTGCCACTGGCATACCTTTTCTGGAATCTGAAAAGGAAAGGAAAAGCTGTTCTGATCTCCTAAACTCTTTTGTCTATGAACATCAAGCTTGTGCAGCATACATTCTAAGTTGTTGGAGTGATTGGGGAAGAATACTGACAAATCAATAATTTGATTAAGGTTAGCTTCAGTACAACCTTAGGCAAAAAGGAGGGATTAGTTAGTAGTGAAACTCCGTCAGCATGGAAAAATCAAACAAGGAGGCTTAATGGACAAGGCTTTAAGATCTGACACACTGCACACAGAAGTGATAGCTACTAAAAAGATAGTCTTCCATAACAAATACTTCAAATCACATGCGGAAGCTGGTTCGAATGGAGGGAGAATAATGCGAGAAAGCATAAAATTTAGATTCCATGTGGTATACAGGGATTTCACAGGTGGTCTGAGATGAAAAGTCCCTTTGAGAAAGGCTTTGGATAGTTTGTGTGACATTATGTTCAATTCTTCAAATCCAAGGTGAAAATTAGAGAAAGCAGCAAGTTGAACCCGAACTGTTGCTGCTGCAGCTCCTTTGTTGAAAATCATGGTCAAGAACTCAATTATAGAGGCCATAGGGGCTAGGTAGGGATCAATGTTGTTTTGAGAGGCCCATATAGAAAATGTTTTCCCTTTGCTAAGGTGTAGCTTCCTCGTAGAGGATTTATGAGGGGATATTAGAATTTGCTGCATCTCATTAGAAAGGTTATGGAACCTGGCTATGATGGGAATTGGAGCAGCCAAGCTGTCAACTTCAGAGACTGAAGAGAGGAATGAAGTTCCCCTGATGAGTGGGTCAGAAGATCTGGAACTGGTTCTAGAATCCAAGGATCCTTCAATTGATGAAGTCAAAGGAAGGGGAACCAAATCTGATGAGGCCAATGAGGGGCTATTAAAATAATGGTCCTTCCCAGGCTTTTGCTTTCTGTAGTACTTTGGGTATCAATGGAATTAGTGGGAATGCAGAGAGGAGACCCGGAGGCCAATTGTGTAAGAGTGCGTCCCTTGGGGCTTCTCCCGGAGTGGGAATCAGGGCAAAGTAGCTTCTGCATTTCATGTTCATGTGGTTGGCGAAGGTCGCAGCAAGGCTGGCCCCACCTGCTGAATATCTTGTCCGCTATTTCTTTCTTGAGGGAACACTCATGAGGCAACAAAATTGTTCTGCTCAGCTTGCCTACTACCACGTTGGATTTCCCTGGGATGTGCATTGCTAACAAAGTGCTAGGTGGATGTAGCCCATTGCCATGCTCTTAGGGCCTCACGACAAAGGGGATAGGACCCGGTTCCTCCTTGTTTGTTCAAGTACCAGACCGTTGACATGCTGTCTGAATCACAATTGTACCCAGAGGAAGAGAGTCCTGGAAGTACTGCAACACTAAAACTACTGCTCTCATCTCTAGGACATTGATATGCAGATGTGTCTCCTGATCGGTCCATGTGCCTCGGGCTGTTCTTCCCTGAAACTGCCCCCCCCCATCCTATCAGGGAAGCGTCCGTGGTCACTGTGGCCGCTGGTGGGGGTAGAACAAAAGCACGACCTATTGTGACATGAAGAGAAGTCAACCACCACTGAAGATCCTTTTTGCATGTGTTTGCGATCATTATAAGATGAGACGTTGGGAGCTCTTGGTAAGACCACTGAGTGAACAATAGCCATTGCAGAATCCGCTTGTGCATGCGACCCAATGGTATGGCTAATATTGCGGCTGCCATCATGCCTAACAATTTTAGGACTTCTGATGCTGGACCCTTGTTTTTGGATATGATATTGTAGACCTGCTGATGGGAGTACAAGGAGTCTTTCTACTGGAAGTCTTAAAGTGGTGGTGGTGGTGTCCAATTCTGCTCCGATAAAAACAGTATGTTACGATGGCGACAAGGCAGATTTTCCTGAGTTTATTGTAATGCCCAGATGACTGCAGAGTGAAAAAGTGGTGTCCCTGGCTTGTATGAGTTGATGCCTGGTGGTGAGAAGCCATTTGTATAGGTACGTTAACACCTGGAATCCCAGAAGTCTCAGGTGAGCCGTGATGACTGCCATACATTTGGTGAACACTCTGGGGGCTGTAGTGAGTATAAAGGGTAGGGCTCAAAACTGGTAATGATTGGCTCCCAGCCGGAGGCGCATATGATCCCTGGATGGTCTGGCCATTTTTATGTGGTAGTACACATCCTGAAGATCTATCGAGCACATCCAATTGTCTTTCCCTAAAAAGGGAAAGATCGACTGAACCGTAACCCTCTGAAACTTCTCTTTCTTGACAGATCCGTTTAGTCTGCTGAGGTCCAAAATAGGTCTCCAGTCCCCTGCCTTTTTTAGACCTAAAACGAATCTTGAGTAAGTTCCAGATCTTTTCTGGTCTGCCGGGACTGGTTGGATGATTTTTGTTAGCAACGATCGGACCTCTATAGTTGCCTGTTCCCTGTAACTGGGTGGAACATCCGGGATTTTTCTGGTCAGTGGAGGGGGTGTGGCGAAAGGAATGAAATATCCTCTGGAAATGATGTTTTGTACCCAGTTGTCGTTTGTTATTTTGAGCCGGGCATCTGGATACAAAGATAAGCGACCCCCGACTGCCTCCAGAGTAGGACAGGAGCGCTGGTAGGGCTTCCCAAAGAACTGATCTCTGTCGTCCTGCTTTTGCGGACCCCCTCTGCCACGAGGGCAGCGTCTTCCATTATTACCCCCTCCTCTACCCCTGGAGGGGGGTTCACCACATGTGTCCTGAAAGGCTCCTTGGGCTTTACGGAACCACATCTTTCCCTCGCCTTTGTCCCTTGGGGTAGGGTCTGGTAGGAGTGGAAAAACAGACTCCGACAGCAGGCAGAGTATTTCCTTCCTGCTCACACCTGGTCAAAGTTTCCTTACCTTTGAGCCCGAAAAGGGACGAGCCATCAAAAGGGGTACTGACAAAGAATGACAAAGGGCTCAGCGAAGGAACACAAGCGCATCCAGGAATCTCTCCCAAGAGCAATGCCTGTACCCACTGCCCTGCTAGCACCATCAGCTGCATATGAAATGAGGAGCATGGATGAGTTTATTATGGAATTGAGGGTAGCAAGCTGGGAGGCAGCTTTATCAGAAGCTCTTGCAGCTACTGTACCCTGAAGAGTATCTTCGAGCCATTTTAGGAGATCTCTTTGCAGTCTAGTAAAATGGGTTAGATAGTTGAGTGAACACATTGCAAAAGTCACTGAAATTGTACGTGCGCTTCCCATATCTATCCATGATCCAAGAATCTCAGTTAGGAGGATAGATAGAGGGGGAAGTTTCCAAAATGTCCTTTTTGGTGGCTGCTGCCACCACAATGGCATCAACTGGCACTCCCTTAGTAAGAAAGGATTTGTCTTGGGGGGGGGCAGAAATAAATTTATTAGGCCTCGTGGGGAAAGGTCCCATGGTGTCCGGAGACTCCCACGCCCTTCATGAAACCAGCTGCATAAGCTCATCGAAGGGCAAAGACACCCAAGAGGTGGAGGGCTGAGAACCGAAACCCTTAAGGAGAACAGACTCATCTTCAATAGGGTTGGTAGACTGCCAGTCACCCCTCTGCCTAAGGATTTCTAATATCTCAGCAAATGAGATATCCTCAGAGGGGGACCCTTCTGATTCATCCAAGTCTGTATCAGATGTGAGAGACTCCTGTGGAGAGTCTAAATGCTTCCTCTTACAGATACTCTTCCTGAGAACATAATCAGTGGGGGCTTCTGGTGAGTTCTCGGAAGGGCAGGTACCACCCAATGGGGACTTCCTGAAGCTCTGGGTCTCTATGCTTGGCAAGCTAAAGCAGACAAAGGTGTTTTTGGGGAGGAGGTAGCCGGACCTGAAGTCGAAGATGTCTTAGGAGACATAACTCTCCTCATGGCTTCGAAGACACGCCTGCTGCGATGAGAAGGGACCAACAAATCTGAGGAAACCATTGATACCCCTGGCACTGGGACAGCAGGCTCTGAGCAATAGGTAGGAGCAGAGCTCATCCGAGCCAAAGCCTCGAGAGGCAGAGACGGAACCGACAAGTCGGTCCGACTATCCTCCCCAGACCCAACCAGAGTGTGTCTGCTCCTAGATTCCTCGATCAGTGCAGAGGACACTGGAGCAGGTGACGGCTCCGAAGGTTCAACGATCATCAAGTCCGACTCCTCCGGCTCTGAAGGACCAGTATGGCTCGGAGGAAGAGTAGTTGATGGTAAACGGGTCTTCGGCTCCGAAGTCGTTTGGGTCTGAGCCGACAAAAATTTAGCAAAGGCCAGTGCCTGTAAAAGCTTCTGCACCACACAATATACATCCAAATCGGAAAGTCTAATCGAAGATAGAGATGAGTGGATAGAAGGAGGTACAGATTGCATGAGTGGAGACTTGCACACTTCGGATACTGGTTCCAGAACAGAGGACCGGCTCCGAAAGGACAAGACGGTCGGCTCAGAGGTCTGTGGAACAGACGTCGAAGGTTTTTTTACGTTTCTTTACCTCGGAAGAAGTAGAAGCCTTAGAAGATTTTGAGGATTTGCTAGACCTGTCCTGGTCACTCAAAGCTTCTTGAAAAGATGGTTTGACTAAACCTCTGTCGATTAACTTTCTCTCCTGGAGAACCCTAGAAGAGAAAGAATGACAAATGGAGCAGCTTTCCTGCAGGTGCAATGCTCCCAAACAGTATGCACAATTTACATGACTGTCAGTGACAGACATTTTCGGTCCACATTTAGGACATTTCTTAAACCCTGATTTAGGGTGTTTATCTTTATCATGGTCACCCACACTGTAACACACAATCTCAAGAGGGTGCTGTAAAGAACTAGACACACCCAACAAGAAATATCAAACAATCCCTTTTAAAACTATGGGCTAAAATACTAATCAACACACACACACACACACACACACACACACACACACACACACACACACACACACACTATACTATTTATCTAAACTCTAAAGACTAAATATGTTCAAAGCTGTGACAGAAAAAGTCACTATTCAAAGGCACACAACTACAATATAAACTACTATTAAAGATTTAACACGACCTAAAATAAATCGAGGCCAAAAGAGCTAACAACTAGTTAAGAAAAAGGCACACCAAGAAAGGGAAACTACACAATAAGCTATAAGAGCTAAGCTAAGTATCTAAAGATAAATATCAAAATAGCTACGAGAGGAACCTCTGATCTATTGCAGCGGCAAACTATATCTGGGGTAATTCTAGGTGCATCAAGGGACAGGAACTTGGCCTTGAGCTGTCAGAAGACCTTGAGTTTTGTAGTAGGCTGACTCGGGGGGGGGGGGGGGGTCAAGGATCGGCTCCGAACCCCATCTGTAAGAATGAACAGCGAGATAGAACAACTTCATATGATTAGATAACAATTCCACTTTATTACACAAGAGTGTATGTGCTGTCATCAATACACATTAAAATACTTAACGCGTGTATGCTTGAGAATTTCCTTAGGTCATCAGCTATTTTAAGAAGTACAGCTGTGTAAATAAAACTTCTCGTAATAGTAGATGCTCGAATGATCACTGATGCACTTGCCTTAACTATATAGGTTATATATCCTGCCAATGATTTAACTATATAGGTTATATATCCTGCCAATGATTTTAACAGCCAGCCAGCTTCCAAAGCTTCAGGGCATCTTCCATGTGCCCAACTGTCAAGCAGCTCTAGCTGACTAAAAGGTTTGGCTGCCAAGCTCTTCAGAGCTTTCCTGCCAATACACAGAGGGAGTCTAAGCCCTGGAAGGACAATGCTACGAAGAACAAAAAATAAATGGTCACAACCTGGCATAAAAACACACACAAAAAAAAGGGGGAAGTAGAGAGGGAGCAGCTACTGCAGCAGTGATCAAATATCTACTGTTATGGTAAGTTTACTTACACAACTGTTCTATGTTCACCATACTGGTCACTACTGCACTAGCCTTAGCCATATGGGAACATTACACTAGCTTACTACACTTAGGAAGTGGAAGGAAGAGAGTCCAGGAGCCCTTGAGAATGGTCCTAGCGAAGTCTGGCAAACTTAAAGAAGAAATCAAGCTTACAGTGCTTTGTAAAAGTCTGTACAGAGAACCAAGTAGCAGCTTCTGTAATACTTCTAGAATCCAATCCTTTCCAAAAAGCCCATAGATAAAGCAAAGGCAGAGTGGGCCTTGACCCTGCCAGGAATAGTTTTGTTATGGTGAGTATAACAAAAGATAAAAGTTTTAGACAACCACTTTAAACAGTCTGTTTTGACATGGGTTTTCCTTTCCTCTTGCCTTCATAAGAATGAAGAACTGAGCCAAAGATCTGAAAGATTAAATTCTGTCAATACTGTACCAAAGGTGTCGGTGTACATCCAAGGTACTGAGTATTCTTTCTCCATCATTTTTAGACCTGGGGAAGAAATCAGGGGGATAGATAGTTTGGCTTAAAGCAAATCCTGACACCATATTAGGCATAAAAAGGAGGATTACTTCTCAAAGACACCCTGTCCCTGTTGAAAATGAGATTAGGGTTAACTCACCAAAAGAGCTGGCAACTTAGATACACTACTTGCAGAAGACAAAGCAATCAATAAAACTGTTTTCCATGTTGACCCCAACTCAGCCAGGTTAGCTGGTTAAAATGGAGCAAGTGTTCGCTACTCAACACAAAATTAAGATCCCAAAGAGAGGTCACCAGTTTACTTGGAGGCCTCTTGTGCAAAACCTCTTACAAAAAAACATTTCTGACATGAGACTGCACTGAAAGAGTAGGATCCATGGGCAATCCTGCATTGGCTGACAAATGAACCTTGATAGAGGAATACGAAAAATTATAGGATAGCAACGCACACAAATATTGTAAAACCAGAGAACTAGCCCTGAATGGGGTGCTAGTTATGCTGTCGGCACCCACTAGAATACCTTTGCCATTTGTTCATATATGACCTTCTTGTAGCAGGCTTTCTTGTCACCATTAGTAACTGCTGAATATCCTCAGTAAACAGGTGCCTAAAGGAATTAAGACCCTATCATCCAGGGAGTCAAATGAAGTTGACTGATGCTGGGGTAAATAAAACACCCCTGTTCTTGTACAAGTAGATCTACTTGGTGAGGAAGCATGTGGTAATTGCTCCTGGCCATTTGGAAAAGAAAGGCGGAACCATGGCTGCCTGGGATAGAAGAGAGCCACCACAATTATCCTGGGAAATTCCTTATGAATCTTCAAAGTACCAAAAATATTAGTGGAAAAGCATCTTCAGTGTTGCAGTATTCTTTACAATAGGGAACCCTGCCAAGGGCGGCTGACATTCGGCCAGTATTCCAAAGCCTTTAAGTTGCTTTAAGGTATGCATTGCGTCACATGTATGCTCCTCGCATACAGTGCAGGGCATAAAGGTGATGTCCAGACGTACCATCCTCAGAAATGACAGCCCCAGTAGGAATGCCTGTCCAGGGGGGGGGGTAACCAGCACATGCAGACAAGAAAAGAACCGTGGGAAGGAAGGAGGGCGTGAATACTGCAACAGTGAAGAGAACGACATCTACCATTATGGTAAGATCTTACACAACTGTACTATGTACTTCCATTTCACTGCTGTAGTATTCTTTCAATAGGGATAGTGTAAAAGCTCAGAAAGAAGAGCGGGGAGGAGGATGGAACAGCAGAGATCTCCAGGAACTCATGGAGAATGGCCCTAGCAAAGCCAGCTCTAGCTTTGGAAATTACATCCAACTTACAGTGCTTGGGAAATCTATGCCTTGAAGACCAGGTAGCTGCCTCAAGAATAGAGTTAGTATGCAAACCCTTCAAAAAAGCACCAGAAGAAGCCATTGCCCTAGTAGAATAAGCCTTAACAGAAGAAAGAAGGCTTCTGCCATGGAAGGCACAACAAAAAGAAATGGCCTTAGAAATCCAAGAAATAGTTTGTTTGGAAAAAGCCAAACCAAGTATCTAGGATGAAAGGAAACAAAGAGCTGATCAGGTTTATGAAAAGGTTTAGTCTTATCCAAACAAAATCAGAGTTGTCTATGCATATCCAAGGTGTGCAACACCTTCCTACTAGCACACTGCAGAGAAAGGAAAAAAGTGGGCAAATTAATAGACTGATTAAGAGACAACTCATTGACCACCTTGGACATAAAAGAAGAATGAGTACGAAGGCACACCCCATCCTTACGGGAAACAAAAAAAAAAAAAGAGGACAAGACATAAGGGCTTGAAGTTCAGACACACATCTGGCAGAAGTGAGGGCTAACAAAAGTACAGTCTTCCAAGAACAATGTTGAAAGGAAGCTCAAGCTGCAGGGTCAAAAGGAGGCTGGGTCAATATTTCTAAAACAAAATTAAGATCACAGGGAGGACGAGCAGGCTTCCTGGGAGGTCTAATATGAAGGACGCCTTTAAGAAACTGTTTAGCTTCAAATCTAGAAGCTAAAGGAGGAGATAAAGTCAGACAAGCTGAAATAGCTGATAAGTGGGCCTTAACAGAAGAATAAACCAACCCAGCACTGAGCAATTCACACAGACGGGATAGAAAGTACAGTTGTGTACCTACCATAAATGTAGATGTTAGAGTGTATTCACTGTTGCAGTCATTACTCTTGGGTTATCCTGCTGGCAGGCTACCCACAGTCAGCCTGAATTCCAAAGTCTAGGTCTGGCGTCGGTTGCTGTCACCTCCTCCCTGACGTCAGTGCGCCAGGGATACAAAAGATGCAGCCGATGCCATTTTCTTCAGTTTTTCTTGCCCCAGATGTCAGGTGCCCCCAAACAGGTAGGCTGAAAGGTATGCCAATAAAGCATGGATGCACAAAAATAAACATTTCCTTCATCTACAAGCAAATACACCACATAGGTTGTATAGGATAGAGAAATACAGATAAGTCCCAGCAAAGAAAAGGGGGAAGGTGGGTGGGTAACCTGGACTGCAAAAGTGAATACACTCTAACATCTACATTTATGGTAGGTACACAACTGTACTATGTTCATCGTGTTTCACTGTTGCAGTCATTACTCTTGAGTTGAATCCCAAAGCTGAGGATGGGTGGCTGGGCTAAATAGGATTAGGAGAGGCTATGAGGCCCTGCAGAACTGCAGTGGCGAAGCTTGCTCTAGATTTAGAGTAAAGATGCAAGTGGTAGTACTTTGTAAAAGTGTGCACTGAACTCCAAGTTGCAGCCTCTAAGATGTCTTTGGTTGGTACTCCTCTGAGGAAGGCTGCTGAAGTGGCTGCTGCTCTGGTAGAATGAGGCCTAATGTCCTTAGGCACTGATTTGCCATGCTGAGAATAGCAGAAATTGATGCAATGGCCTATCCATTTAGATATAGTCTGTTTTGACACAGCCTTTCCTTGTGACCCTGAAGCATATGACACTAAAAGTTGTCTGAAAATACATCATCTACAATATCTAGAACAGGTGGAATAGCAATGGGTCTGTGCTGTGGAAGTAACCGAAAGTCTCGGAGCCTTTTCTTAGATTCAGAGTAATCCTGGCTCTCCCAGTGGAAATGCTCCCTCATGATATGCAGGGTTTCCCCAAAAGAATACTCCTCAGGAGGAGAGGCTGAAGGAATGGATTCTTCAGCATCAGTCCTCATAGGGAGGCACAGAATAATCCTGTTCAGAAGAGGAACCAGAGGAAATAGAAACCTGATCAGAAGAGTCATATTCTGTCTCTTGCCTAGGCCTCTTATCAGGAGGGGGATGGAAACCCCTGATCAAAGTAATTAGTTCTTCAGCCATTTTAAGCATCTGTTTTTTAGGCATGGAAGTCTGAGTAGCAGAATGCTGTACTTGTTTCTTTGTCTTTAAAGCTGCTTTAGTCTTTGAAGCTGAAGATGGTTTAACATATAACTGTGTAAGTCTGAAAATACCCACAGAAGCCGATGCCGGCTCAGCGTCTCCGGACCCATCTGAGGGAATGATTTCCGAGTGTCCAATACCTTGAGTATCCAGAGGTCCAGTCAGCTCCACGTGGGAGTCGGAAGCGGCCTGTGGCTCTGAGGTAGCGGGCACCAGGGGCTGCGAAAGTGCCTCACTGAGAACCGGCGACTGGCCTAACGGAGTCCTTGTCGTCGGTTATGGACCTTGGATGCCTATCCTTTTCCTTGTCCTTGCGTTTTTTGTAAACTCCGGTCGTCGGCTCTTCCGGCGGCATTATATAATTAAACCATCGGCCAAAGTAATGAAATGCAAAATCGAACCGATGCTTAACAGTGCGTTGGTTAAATCTAGCACAAAACCGACAACTAGCAACGTTGTGATCAGGGCCTAGACAAGGAATACAGTAAGAGTGAAAATCCTTATGAGGCATTTGCTTCCCACAAGAAATACAATTGTTAACTTTTTCTGACATCGGTCTGGAGCAAGAAAAAAGTTTCCCCAATGGGATACTTAGCTTTAATGAAGACTTCGGTTCTGAAATTCGTACTTGAAAATCTCAGGAGTCGGCCGACCAGCACTTGTGAACTGCTTTTGCGTCGGGCACCGCACGGTAAGAACTGCTGAAGAAAATGGCGCTGGCTGCATCTTTTATACCCCTGGGACGTCAGGGAAGAGGAGACAGCAACCGACGCCGGACCTAGACTTTGGAATTCAGGCCGACTGCGGGTAGCCTGCCAGCAGGATAACCCAAGAGTAATAACTGCAACAGTGAAACACGATGAACATCCAAAGGAACATCCACAAACAGTGGATCAAGTTATGAGAAAGACACCAAAAGTACAGTTGTGTACACTTACCATAAATGTAGATGTTTGAGTGTGTTCACTGTTGCAGTCATTACATTTGGGTTATCTGCTTGCAGGTAGCTCTCAGTCGGCCTGATTAACAAAATCTTGGGTCCTGCGTCAGTTGCTGTCCCTTCTTCCATGACGTCCGGTCGTCAGGGGTATAAAACATGCAGCCGACACCATTACATCAGTTTTTCTTACCCCAGATGTCAGGTGCCCCCCTAATGGGAAGCAATTAAATATGAAAGTACAATGATATACCTCCAAAAAAAAAAGCAAATACACCAAAAAGGCTTTTAAGCATAGTAAAGGAAAGTAGAGGTATAGCCAAAAGAAGTTAGGGGGCTGAAGGGAGGGTAACCAGGACTGCAACAGTGAATACGCTCGAACATCTACATTTATGGTAAGTGTACACAACTGTACTATGTTCTTTGTGTTTCACTGTTGCAGTCATTATATTTGAGTAGATTCCCAAAGCTATGGTTGGGAGGAGGAATTTAGATAGCATTAGGACCAGCTATGAGGCCCTGCAAAATGGCAGTGGTTAAGCCAGCTCTGGATTTACAGAAAATTGGCAAATGATAATGCTTCGTGAAAGTATGTACAGAACTCCAGGTAGCAGCTTCTAGGATGTCCCTAGTAGGGGCGCCTCTAAGAAAGGCTGTAGAGGTAGATGCAGCCCTGGTGGAATTGAGGTCTGATCCCCTGGGAGATAGGTTTTCCATGGTGCTTATAGCAGAAATGAATGCAATGGCTTATCCATTTAGAAATGGTTTGCTTTGAAATAGCCTTCCCCTCTGCCCCTACAGCAAATGCCACCAGCAGTTGTTCAGATTTCCTTTGAGGTTTAGTCCTGTCCAAGTAGAATCCAAGTTGTCTGTGCACATCTAAGGAATGCAGTATCCGTTCCCCTTTATTCTGTGGATTGGGAAAGAAGGTTGGCAAATGAATGGACTGATTAAGAGCCACACTGGAGACCAACCTTGGGCATGAAGGATGGATTGGATCTGAGGGACACCCTGTCCGCATGAAAGATGATGAAAGGCTCCACTGCCATAAGGGCCTGTAATTCAGATACCCTTCTAGCTGAAGTGATTGCTAAAAGGAAAGCTGTTTTCCAAGAAAGAAATTATAAGTCTGCAGTAGCTGCTGGCTAAAATGGAGGTAGAGTGACTTTCTCCAAGACAAAGTTAAGGTCCCAGGCTGGGGTTGGAGCTCTCCTGGGTGGTCTCAAATTTTTGGCCCCTCTGAGGAAAGTACAGTTGTGTACTTACCATAAAAATGTAGATGCTCGAGTGTATTCACTGTTATAGTCATTACAATTGGGTTATCCTGATGGCAGGCTACCCACAGTCGACCTGAAATCCAAAGTCTAGGTCCGACGATGGTTGCTGTTGCCTCCTCCCTGATGTCAGTGCGCCAGGGGTATAAAAGATGCAGTCGATGCCATTTTCTTCAATTTTTCTTGCCCCAGATGTCAGGTGCCCCCAAAAGAAAAGGCAAAAAATATGCCAATAAAGCATGCAAGCACCAAGGTAAACTTTTCCTTCATCTACAAGCAAATACAACACATAGGTTGTATAGAACAGAGAAGTACAGATAAGTTCCAGCAGAGAAAAGAGGGATGATGGGAGGGTAACCTGGACTGCAACAGTGAATACACTCGAACATCTACATTTATGGTAGGTACACAACTGTACTATGTTCATCGTGTTTAACTGTTGCAGTCATTACAATTGGGTTGAATCCCAAAGCTAAGGTTGGGAGGCTGGAGCTAAATAGGATTAGGAGCAGCTATGAGGCCCTGCAGAACTGCAGTGGCAAAGCCTGCCCTGGATTTAGAGTAGAGTGGTAAGTGATAGTGCTTTGTAAAAGTGTGCACTGAACTCCAGATTGCAGCCTCTAAAATGTCTTTGGTTGGTACTCCTCTGAGGAAGGCTGCTGAAGTGGCTGCTGCTCTGGTTGAATGTGGCCTAATGCCCTTAGGCACTGATTTGCCATGTTGTGAATAGCAGAAATGAATGCAGTGGCCTATCCACTTTGAAATAGTCTGCTTTGAGATAGCCTTTCCTTGAGATCCTGCAGCATATGCCACTAGTAATTGCTCAGTCTTTCTGAAAGATTTGGTTCTGTCCAAGTAGAAGCGCAGCTGTCTGTGTATGTCCAAAAAATGCAGAAGTCTCTCACCCTTATTCTGTGGATTTGGGTAAAAAGTAGGCAAATGAATAGTTTGGTTAAGGGCCACAATGGACACTAACTTAGGCATAGGCATAAATGTCGGGTTTGTACTCCAAGAAACCCTATCTGGATGGAAAATGATAAAAGGTTCCACAGCCATTAATGCCTGTAGCTCTGAAACTCATCTTGCAGAGGTTATTGCTAGGAGCAGAGCTGTTTTCCATGATAGAAATTTTATATCAGTTGAAGAGGCTGGCTCAAAAGGAGGCAGGGTGAGTTTTTCCAAGACATAATTGAGGTCCCATGCCGGAATTGGTGATCTCCTTGGAGGCCTTAAGTTTTTGGCTCCTCTGGGGTACTGCCTTAATAAAGGATGAGAAAAAATAGGTGGCTCTGTATTGTAATGAGCTGAAATGGCAGAGGTATGAATCTTAATTGATGAAAAGGATAAGCCTTTGTTCAGCATCTCAGTTAAATATTGCAAAATCTGAGGAATATTTGGTACAGTCGTGTCAATTCCTTGTGCCTAGTTCCAAGCACAGAATCTCTTCCATTTTTCAGCATAAGTTTTTCTGGTACTAGGCCTCCTGGCCTCCAAAATAACATGCATCACCGCTTTAGAGAGAGGTGTGTTTTGAATGACTACATTATCCGCCATGCTGCCAGATTTAAGGTCTTGAGTTGGCTGTGCAGGATCTGACTGTTGTGTTGGGACAGTAAGTGAGGAAGTTGAGGTAATGTCCAGGCTGGATATTGAGACAAGTTCCTTAGGATTGGGTACCAGTGCTGGCGAGGCCAGTCTGGGGCAATCAGTATCATTTTTGGCTTCTCTTGTCTGACTTTTAGGAGTACCTTGGGGGGAAGAGGCAGTGGAGGAAAGGCATAGACTGTTAAGTTTTTCCAGCTGAAAGATAGAGCATCCACTTTCCATGCTTGCTTGTGTAAGCCCTTGTGCAGAATCTCTTCAGTTGGCAGTTGTGAGGGGAGGCAAATAGATCTATGTCCGGGCATCCCCAATTCCTTGTCATCATGCTGAAGATTTGCGGATCCAATTTCCACTCGTGGGGATCCATGAGGTTTCTGCTTAGTTCGTTTGCCAGAGTATTTATCTTTCCTGGCAGGAATTGTGCCTGCAGATGTACTTGGTAAGTCAAAGCAGTGTCCCACAAATTCATGGCTAGTCTGCATAGGGGGTAGGAATGAGTGCCTCCCTGCTTGTTTATGTACCACATGACTGTAGTATTGTCCATCTTTATCAGTAGTTGTCCTGGATGAAGTAGATCCTTAAAGGCTGTCAGGGCATTCTGAACAGCTAGCATTTCTTTTTGGTTATGTAGATGCATTTGGCTTGCAGACCATGTGCCCTGAATACATCTTCCTGCCATGTGTGCCCCCAGGCATAATCTGATGCATCCGTTGTTAATATCCGCCTGGCTGTGGGTAAAGCGAATGGCTGTCCCTTGTTGTGGCGACAGGCCTTTGCCCACCATCGAAACTCCTGTTGCAGGCTGGGAATGAGGGTAATTATTGTTTCCAGGCTGTGGCAATGTTGAGTCCAAACACTTTTTAGATACCATTGAAGTTTCCTCATATGCAGTCTTGCATATTAAATTAGCAGGATGCCCAAAGCCTGCAGAATTTTTCTTGCAGATAACTGGGTCTTTGTTGCCAATATTTTGAAATAAGTAGTCAGTTGCCTTTGTTTGTCTGGCGTGAGATAAGCCATCTGGGCAGTTGCATTTAAGCTTGCACCCAGGAATATTATCTCTTGAGAGGGTACTAGTTTTGATTTCTTTTCGTTTACTGTGTACCCTAGGCATGTTAGTAATCTTTTTACAAACGCCAGATGCTGTAGTTGAATGTCCTTGTTCTCTGCTTGAATAAGACAGTCGTCCAAGTAAGGATATATTTGTATTACTCTTTGTCTGCAAAATGCAATAACTGGAGCCAGGCATTTTGTGAAGACCCTGGGTGCAGTAGATAAGCCAAAGGGCAGTGCAGAGAATTGATAGTGCATTGAGCCAACTATGAATCTGAGGTAACTTCTGCATGATTGTCCGATTGGGACATGCAGGTATGCCTCTTTTAGGTCTGAAGTCACAAGCCAAGCCTTCTTGCCCAGCATGGGCAGAAGCTGCTGCAGAGTCAACATTTTGAATCTTGGAATATCTAGGTATGTGTTTAGAATAGATAGGTCCAGTACTGGTCTCCAGGCTTTGTCCTTTCTAGGCACCAAGAACAGTCGAGTAAAATCCTTGTCCCTGCTCTTGCTGTGGTACTTGCTGAATGGCCCTCATGTCCATGAGGGATGACACTTGCTTTTGTGCCTCTGCCCATTGATTTTTTGGCAGGTCTGGCAAACCGTTTGCCCTTGGCAGGGTGTGAAAGTGAATCCTGTAGCCTTGAGACACTATATCCAAGACCCATTTGTCCAGGGTTATTACGTGCCAATTTTGAGAAAAAAGTGCTAGTTTTCCCTCTAAAGGTGCTGCCAGAAGTTAAGTGCTTGGCACAGGCAGGGGGAAGTCATTGGGACGGTTTCCTGTATGGCTGTGATTTGTCTTCTCCGCTTTTGGAGGTAGAAGCACCCCATTGTTTAGACCTGAGCCTTGGGGCTGGGATCTGCCTCTTGGGTGTCTGTATCTGCCTCTCTTTGGCCTGTCTGACACTGGAAAGGATCAATTCTTTGTTGGCCAATTTCTGCTAAACCGAGTTGGCTGTACCTGTAAGAAATCCTTGACTGTTTGCATAGATTTAGCTTTATCCTCCATTTTCTTTAACACCTCTTCTGCCTTAACACCAAACAAGGTATCATGCTGTAAAGGAGCATCCAATAATTTTGCCTTAACATGATCAGGTAAACTCTGTTCTTTTAACCAAGCATGTGTTTGAATCACAGAATCTGTAACTGCAGCTCTACAAGAGGCCTCTAAAGAATCAAAACCACATTGCAGAGTATGTTTTCCCACCTGTTCAACTGCATGCAATAAATCCTGCATTTCTTTACAATCAGGAGCTTCTGAGCTTGCAAGCATTTTCTGTTTTAACTGAGCCATTAAATATTGTTGGCACTTAAGCATGTGAAACTGGCAATTTAAAGCTCTTACTGCTAAACATGCAGAAGTGTATACTTTCTTCCCCCATCTATTCAAAGCTCTGGAATCTGTCAGAGGGTAATGGATTTTTTGCAATGGAAGCCTTAACCCCTTTTGGACCCTGGGAAATAGTTTCTGGATCAGCAGAAGGGTTTTTGTAAAGAAACTTGTGAGAGAGTCAGGGACTCTAATACCCATCTGGCTTGGCTGAATCAGGGGGCAAAGAATCAGGAGATAAGCTGGATTCAGAGAACACATCATCCACAATGTCTAGCACAGGCGGAATAGCCAGTGGCCTGTGCTGAGGCAATAAAAGGAAATCCCTGAGCCTTTTCTTGGATTCTGAGTAATCCTGACTTTCCCAATGGAAAAGCTACCGCATGGTATGCAAAGTTTCCCCAAAAGAATAATCCTCAGGAGGAGAGGCTGAAGGGATAGATTCTTCAGCATCAGAGTCCTCATAGGGGGGTAGAGAGTATCCCTGTCTGAAGAGGAATCAGAGGAAATGGAAACCTGATCAGAGGAATCATAGTCAGTATTCTGCCTAGGCCTTTTCTCAGGAGGGGGATGGGAACCCCTGATTAGAGTAATGAGGCCTTCGGCCATTTTAAGCATCTGTTTCTCAGGCATGGAGGACTGCCCAGGAGAATGCTGTACTTGTTTCTTTGTCTTTAATGGTACCTTTGTCTTGGCTGTTGTTTTAGTGGCAAGTTGTGAAGGTCTGAAAACACCCTCAGAAGCCAATGCCTGCTCAGTGGTTCCAGACCCATCTGAGGGATTAGTTTCCGTAGGCCCAATACCTTGAGTTTCCAGAGGCCTAGTTGTCTTCACGTGGGAGTCGGAAGCGGCCTGTGGCTCTGAAGTAGCGGGTGTCAGGGGCTGCGAAAGCGCCTCACTGAGAACCGGCGACTGGCCTAGAAGAGGTTTCGTCATCGGTTTTGGACCTCGGATGCCTGTCTTTATCCTTGTCTTTGCGTTTTTTCGATACTGAGGTCATCGGTTGATCCGACGGCATAGTATAATTGAACCTTCGGCCAAAGTAGTGCAAAGCAAAATCAAAATGTCTTTTTATAGTGCATTTGTTAAATCTAGCACAAAACCGACAACTAGTGACGTCGTGATCAGGGCCTAGGCATGGCATACAGTAAGAATGGAAGTCCTTATGAGGTATTTGCTTCCCACAAGAAATACAATTATTAACTTTTTCTGACATCGGTCTGAGACGAGAAAAAAAGTTTCCCCAACAGGGTACTTAGCTTTATTGAAGACTTCGGATCTGAAATTCGACTTCGAAAATCTCAGGAGTCGGCCAACCGGCACTTGCGAACTGCTTCTGCTTCGGGCACCGCGCGGCAAGAAAGACTGAAGAAAATGGCGTCAGATGCATCTTACATACCCCTGGCGCACTGACGTCAGGGAAGAAGCGACAGCAACTGACGCCGGACCAAGACTTTGGAACTCTGGCCGACTGCGGGACCGCCTGACGGCAGGATAACCCAAGTGTAATGACTGCAGCAGTGTAACACGATGAACATCAGCAAACTTTATATGAGCACATGGCCTGAATCATCGGCAGTTCCACCTGTTTTTACAGGAGGTAGGTGCAGGGCATGGAGACGTGCCACACCACACAGAATTACGGTGGCTTAGCAGGAGCAAAGTACTCAAACAATTTTTTGAGCTCTGGGAACAAATCGCTCTTTTCATGCAAAGGAAAGGAAAGCCCTTGCCTGACCCGTCAGATCCAACCTGGCTTTGTGATTTTGCTATGATGTGTGATTTAACAGAGCATCTCGCCCAACTGAATCAGAGGCTGCAGGGATACAAGCAAGTCATCACGAAGATGTCTGATATAATCACAGCATTGCAGCGTAAACTTCTCTTATGGAAGTCCCAACTAGAACATGACAATCTTGCCCACTTTCCTGTTTGTCAGAGTATCTCAACCTCATTATCCAGTTCTTTTCCTTGTGCTTGGTTGGCTACTAAAGTGAGCTGGTTAATTGATGAGTTTGATTGGCGCTTCGCTGACTTGGCACAGCTCTGTGGCTTTGACATCTTTGCCTGTCCTTTCACAGCCGACATCAACAGTGCACCCCATCACCTTCAGATGGAGTTGATAGAGCTTCAAACCAACAGTGGCCTGAGAGCAAAGTTCCAGGATGTTGCGATAGAGGACTTTTACCATCTACTGCCCTCTGACTTGATGCCACAGCTAAGACTTCATGCTGCCCGAGTTATGTCCATGTTTGGGAGCACCTATCTGTGCAAACATATGTTTTCAATAATGAATCTAAACAAGGACATGTACAGATCACACATCACCGATGAAAATCTCCACGCTGTTTTGCGGGTTGCCACAGCACAAGACAATTAACCAGACATTGACTCACTGACCAGGGGAAAACGGTCTCAGACATCTGGTCAGAAAACAATTAGGAGAGCAATTTCAAAACCTAAATTTCAATGTATTAAAAAAAAAAACTGTTTTTGAACTTTTTTGTTTATAGTACACTTAGTTTGTTTTGTGCTTGTTATTTTCAGAACATGATTAATGCACCTTGCTAAGGCACACAGTGATGGCGCTGATGGAATTCAATGCTCTGTGCACTGATTAATGTACCAGGATGGTGTGAGATATGGTCTCTCAGGATGATGAAGGATCTTCACTTCTACTAGTCTTAGTAGCTATATCTTAATAAATAAATAATTTAAAATTTGGCCCGCGACTTAGATTATGTGTTTTTATTTCGGCCCCTTATGTGATTGAGTTTGACACCCCTGGTATACACCTTCTTACCTAGTCTTTACACAGACCTACTGCCTTTATCAGAAGGAAGAAGCTTTGTAGAAGGCAGTACCTGAAATGTCTGGTCAGATGCCACAGAAACCACAGAAGGGTTAGCTGAAGGACATCTATAAAGAAGTTTGCAATCCTCAGGCACCCTGTAAAACCTGTCAGTTTTTTTGAGGGGCAGGGGACTGGAAATCTGGAGCCTCAGACGCAGTAGAAATGGCATCCAACAAGGCAGCCAAAACAGGAGGGACAGCAGAAGGTGTGCCAGAGTCCATTTGTAGATGCTTACACCACCTCTTCGGCACCTCAGAAGCCTGAGCACAATCACATTTAAAAAAATTCCATCATCCTGAAAATTGTATCCCCGAAGGAAATCTCCTTAAAGGGAGGGTCAGGCCTAGTAGACTCCTCTTCCTCAGAACCACGGTCTAAAAAAGAAGGAATCTGGGATGAATAAGCAAAGGATTCCTCATTTGAATCCCCCTCTTCCTCAGAGGAATCCTGTTCCCTAGACTTTTAAGAGGAGTTGAAAATCAAGGTAGAGTAGGAACAGAAACTCCTTGAGGAACTTTCAAATCCATAAGGGCATTACAAACACTAAGTGAAACTCTGCCATTCACTGTGAGGGTCTTTGTTTTTTTTTTGTTTTTCAAAGGGAAGTCTACCCTGTCAAACTTAGAAGGCTTAGATGCCAGGCGACATTACAAAATCGTAGTTCAAACTTCTCTCTAACCAAAATCTGAGGAACACCCCTAAGCCCTTCAGTAATAATCAGTCCCAGTTCCCCATGAACAACTGAAGCAGATGTCTCCAGGGACATGCACAAGGTCGGATCCATGCCAGCCTCCGAAGGGGTCGTAGCAGAGGAATCCAATGAAGGAGCCAGGCGATCCTCTGCAGAGTTGTTACAGCGAAGAATCGAACCAAAACTTCTTGGCCTTCTTCATGGATGACTGACCCTCACAAAGGGAAGCTCCCTCCACAGTGTCTTTTGCTACATGTTTAAGACGCTGGTCCTCTAAAAACAAGGCCAAAGTGGAAAGCCAATTACTGAGTCTTTGGGACAAAAGCCTGCCAAATGGAACAGGACGTATGGCCGTCGGAGGCACTGAGACAAAATAAGTATGGCGCATGATGGTCTTTATGGAGAATCCGTCTCCCACACTGGCATTTACCCTTTCTGGATGACATGAAACCCCACAAGCAACAAAAGGAAAAAGACAAGACCAAAAAACCCCAATGGGGCACTCATCTAAAAACAGCTTAGTGGACCAGCAATGAAGCGAGCGTTCAGACTGACCATCACAAAATGGCATTCTGACTGGTGGCAAAGAAATTCTGAGGATGGCACAAAGTACCTTAAAGCAACCTAAAGGATTTGGTATTGTGGCTGGACATTGGGCTGCCCTTGGTAGGGGGTTCTCTATTGTAAAGAATATTGCAACAGTGAAATAGAAGGACATCATTCCTGTATAAGCAAAGAAAAGGCAGTAGTCTTTCAGGCCTTCTTGCTTGCAGTCCTAAAAAGGAATCTTGCCAGTTGACTGTTCAGAGAGGAGGCAAAGAGGTCAACTTGAGGAACTCTCCACATATGGATCAAATCTTGGAAGACACCCCTGATGTAGTTTCCACTTGTAAGGGTCTGCCCTGGGCCTGCTCATCTCATCTGCCACACAATTTTGCATTGATAGAATGCAGAATGCCTGTAGAATGAGAATTTGCAGAATTAGCCATGTTACCTTGAGATAAAAGCTCAACAGCAAAGGGGGAACAACCTGGTCCCCCCTTGCTTGTTGATGTACCACACTACTGTGGTATAGTCCGTAACAACTCAAAGATGTCCCAGGGACCAAGGATGATTCAGAGAGTTAAATGGTAGATCAGGGCAAGTATCTTTCATATTTATGTGCTTGCATCTGTCCTTGATGTCCCACATACCCTGCACTTATAACCCTCCAGAAATTGATTCCAAACCAGAGGCTTCTGAGGTGACTGCCAGCTTTGGAACAAGGAAGGGGAAAGGGAAACCCTCATTTAAGGATATCCGTTGCCTCTACACCAAATGATTTCTCTTCTGACAAACTGTTCAAAAAGAGAAATGGTGTTGGTGCTGGGACCAATGAGACTTAAATACACTGCATATTGAGTCTCGCCAGGGTTATCATGAGAATCATAGAAGCCACGAGACCCAAACTCCTGAAGTATTCCCTCACAGTGACCGAAGTTTGAGTGGACAACTTTAGAACTAGATCTAGGCAAAGATTTATTTTTTTCAAGTGGAAGAAAAGCTCTCTGAAATGAGGTGTCTACTTGGCATCTCAGGAACACAATCCTGTGTGAAGAAGTCAATAAAGACTTTTGTATGTTCTCTTAGAATCTCAGATTGTTTAAACTGCTCTCTCACCCAAGAGAGAGACAGAGAAAGAGAGATTCCTGACATTTTGACAAAGACTCTACAAAGACAAGCAAGTTGAAATAGAACAAGAAAATGTGGATACCCTGCAGCTTGCAAGGAGTCACTTTGTAATCACACAGGTGCAGTGGATACTCCAAAGTTTAAGGTAGAGAAGTAACAATGTGATCCAACCACAAAAAAACTTAAGAAACATCTGAAGTCTGGATGAACTGGAATGTGATGATAGGCATTCTTCAAGTCTAATGTTACCAGGAAACTTGAAAGAGGTCGAGGATGAAGAGACATCATTTTCAATCTGGGATACATCACAAACATGTTTAGGAGAAAAAGATCCAGAATTGGTCCAAGCATTTTCTTTACTCAGGGATGTCCTTAGTGCCAAATAAAAAGCTCTTCTTTACCTGGGAAGGAGGAACTAGATCCATCACTCCTTGGAACAGCATGTTATGAAGAACTGGTTGGTGGAAAAAAAAATCTGATCTGGAGGATGAGGAATTGCAAGAAAGGAGGAACTTCCTCCCACTGCCATCTGTAACCTTGATGATGATCTTCAGAACCATCTGTCTGAAACTATCTGTTGCCAAAGAGAAAACAGAGATTCAGACTTCCTAGGGAAAAAAGGCACCACGGTGGGAAGGGACTGCAAGGTGTCTAACAGTCACTCAGACGTGGACTGTCCTTGGTTTTGGGAGGTTTGATGCTTCTTTTTGGAACCTCCTTGCCAATTCTTATCAAACATCTGTTTACCTATGTTTTCTGAGACTGTTTATACTGCTTTTTGACAAAGCTGAATGATAAGTTACGAGAATATCTTACAAAATTAGGAAAAGGAGAGAGAAAAAAAATCTTGAGAGTCACTAGATCTAATTATGACGGCTGCCAAAAAGCAATTACAAGAAAATGGAAATCAAGGTCTAAACCAACTTTATTAGAAGTAGTGAAGATAGTAAGAGTTGAAACAACTAGAACTGGGATCTTTAGAAACAGACAGGAGCAAATTACATAGGAAAAAATGGGAAGAGTGGGATCAATATATGCAGAGGAGGAAAGAATAGTTGTGTAAAATCTTACCATAACCATAGATGTCCTTCTCTTCTGCATGTTGCAGTATTCATCACACATGTGATATCTGTAAATCGTTCGTTCCCAAAACTCTAAGGAGCCGTCTAGCTTCTCTTAAAAAAATATTTAGGTTGATATGTTCCTTTGCCTGTGTGGGAGCCCACACATCCCTGACCCTCCAGGATTGTACAAGTTGCACCCCAGCCTGCGTCTGAAGTGTCCACGAATAACTCGGGAGGGGGGGGTTGCAGGGGGAGACCAGGGTTTTTGGTTACCTTAAGTATCCACCAATCCAACTCCTTTTTTATGCATGGTAGGAGTGGAATCATGAAATCTAGCTGTGGGAGTGTTGCACCCAAAGAGTCTTTAGAAACCACTGAATTTTTCTCATGTGCAGTTTGACCCAGGGGAGCAGGGGGATAGTAGATGCCATGAACCCCATGAGGCGAAGAAGTCCCCGGCAGTAATATAGGAGAGGGGTAAAAATGCTCTGGAAGTAAGAAGTGAGAAAAATCCGAAAAGCATCTTTCACATGGGTAGGAAGCTAGGCATCTTATTTGTTTGGATCCTGCAACCCAGAAAATGTGGTCTTGTAAATGGGTCAGAGAGGACATCTGATAATTTACAGTGAAGCCTAGACCGTCTAGAAGGGAAATGGTGAAGGAGAGAGGCTCCTGATGTAGGTCTGGTGTTTGAGCTTGGATAAAGAGATTGTCTAAAAAAAGCGAAAATCTGAATTCCCTGCAGCCTGCAAAATGCTATGACAGGAGCTAAGCATTTTGTGAAGCCCCTTGGTGCTGCAAGGAGACCAAAGGGCAAAAGCACAGAACTGAAAATGAGAGGAAGCAACAGAAAAAATGTGGAAACTTCCTGAACTGAGGGTGAATGGGGATGTGAAGATAAGCGTCTTAGATGTCTAATGACACCATGAAAGCTTGGGGAAGAATTAGACAAAGAAGAGCGGGCAAAGTCAGCATCTGAAATTTGGGGAATTTCAGGAAAGGACCTTAAGTGGAAAAGGTCCACAATGGTTCTCCAGGGGCCATCCTTCCTTGGAACCAAAAACATCCTGGACTAGAAACCTTTCCTTTGTTGAGCAGAAAGGACCTCTTGAATAGTTCCCTGAGAAAGAATTCTGAAATTACCTGAGGGAAGGGGGGCATTTGGTCCTTTTGGTGGTTGTGGTATTCCTCCAAAGGCAGGAGAAGTTTCCCAAACCATGAAATATCCTCTCTGGATGACAGAGAGGACCCATGAGTCCTGGGTGATCTGATTCCAAGTTGCAAGAGAGAGAGAGATGGAGACAGGGGAGTGGATGGTCCTGTAGGCAGGTAGTCACAAGCTACCAGGTTTAGAATGGGACTGAAAAGGCAGTTTCTAAACAGGAATGAATGAAGTAGATTAGGAAGACGCTTGTTTCCTAGGTCCTTTTTTTGTTTTTTTTGATTGGGAAGGTGGCCTAATGGTTAAGGTGTTTGCCTTATAAACACAACGTGCAGGGTTTGAATCTCACACAAGGATAATTGGCTAGGCTTAAAATGGCTCACAAGGGCAGTTAGCCTAGTTCTAATCTATGAACTTATGAATGGGGGTATGACAAGTTTCCTAATACAGGCCGTCTTCGTAGGATAGTTCCTTTTGAACCTGGGAACAGGAGAAACTAAGATATGCTTCAGATCCAACAGCTCCTTACCTTTCTCCTGTAAGGATGTGAACAGTTCTGTAGCAGAGATACCAAACAAAAAAAATTAGTATCCAGAGGGGCATCCATGAGATTGGCCTTAAAGTCATCAGGCAGGGGTTGTAACCTGAGCCAAGAATATCTCCTTAAAACTGACCCAGAGGCCACTGCTCTAGCATAGGCATCTGCAGCATCATAACTGCACTAAATGGAATGCCTCTTAACTTGTGCAGAGGAGTTAAAAATGGCAGCCAGTTTTGCCTTTGTAGGAGAATTTGGAAGCTCAGAAAGGAGATTCTCTGCATCAGCAAGGAAAACCAGAGAGTATTTAGCCATGCGAGTCTGGTAATTAATTGCCCTGAAGGCCAGGGTAGCAGAAGTGTAAACCTTCTTCCCCAGTCTCTCCATAACCTTGTTCTCTTTATCAGCGGGCAGTAAGAAAGTAGACAGCAATATCTTGAAGACCTTGTCAGCTGAGATGGAAATGGTGGCTTGATCTGCAGACAGAGCTTTAAACAGGAACTTAGAATCCTCGGGTACCTTATAGAAAGTACAGTTTTGTACCTACCATAAATGTAGATGTTCGAGGATATCCATTGCTGCAGTCCTGACACATGGGTATTCCGCTGTCCACCATCGGCCCGAATACCAAAGGGCTAGAATCTGGCGTCGGTCATGGCGCTCGAGGCTGACATCAGTATGTGCCAGTACAAATGCGCATGACCGACGCCATACCCTCAGTCTTCCTTGCCTCAGACGTCAGAATGCAAAAAAAAATACCACCCAAAACCCAAACCTAAATAAGGGGGTAGGAGGGAGGGAAATTTGGACTGCAGCAATGGATATCCTCGAACATCTACATTTATGGTAGGTACAAAACTGTACTATGTTCTTCGTCTACCATTGCTGCAGTCCTGACACATGGGTAGAATCCCAGAGCAACGGAAAACAGGGAGGATGGCCAACTAAATAGAATTAGGAGCTGCTAACATGCCCTGTAGAATAGCAGTGGCAAACCCAGCCCTAGACCTAGAATAAAGAGGTAAATGATAATGCTTAGCAAATGTATGTACAGAACTCCAAGTAGCTGCCTCCAAAATGTCCTTAGCAGCTACCCCTCTCAAAAAAGCAGTAGAGGTGGCCGTAGCCCTAGTAGAGTGAGGCCTGATCCCAGCAGGAACATCTTTCCCATGATGAGAATAACAAAAAGCAATACAATGGCCAATCCACTTGGAGATAGTGTGTTTTGAAACAGCTTTCCCTTGTGAAGTCAAAGCAAAAGAAACAAACAACTGTTGAGATCTTCTGAACTCTTTGGTTCTGCTCAAATAATATCTTAAATGCCTAAGCACATCCAAAGAATGCAAAACTTTCACCCCTTTATTTTGGGGGTCAGCATAAAAAGTAGGCAAAGTATAGATTGGTTCAGTGCCACATTTGAAATTACTTTAGGCATAAAAGTAGGATTAGTACGTAAGGAAACTCTGTCCTTGTGAAAAATCAGAAATGGTTCTACTGCCATGAGGGCCTGTAATTCAGAGACCCTTCGAGTAGAAGTAACAGCCAACAAAAAAGCAGTCTTCCAAGACAACAACTTCAACTTAGCTGTAGCTGCAGGTGCAAATGGAGGCAGAGTCAGCTTCTCCAAAACAAAAGTAAGATCCCAGGCTGGAGTGGGAGCTCTTCTCGGGGGTCTTATATTCCTTGCCCCTCTAAGAAACTGTTTAACCAATGGATGAGAAAACAAAGGAGGGTCACATTCATAGTGAGCAGAAATAGCTGCAGCATGCACTTTAACAGAAGAGAAAGACAATCCCTTGTCTAACAAAACAGTCAAATATTGCAAAATACAACTCAAGTTAGGCAATTTAACATCAAAGCCGTGAGCTGCACTCCAAAGAAAAAATCTC
Source organism: Protopterus annectens (assembly GCF_019279795.1). Lineage (NCBI taxonomy): Eukaryota > Metazoa > Chordata > Ceratodontiformes > Protopteridae > Protopterus > Protopterus annectens. Next base: position 1,963,472,235 of record NC_056739.1, read on the forward strand.
TTCCATTTATCAGCATAAACTTTCCGAGTAGTAGGACGCCTGGCTTCCAAAAGAACATCCAAAACTTGTTGTGGAAGCTGCAGGCCTTCCTTCCTCAAAACTGAAATCTCCAGGCTGTCAGGTAAAGAGATTGCACACTGATATTGAGAAAATGATTGTCCTCCTGAGTCAATAAGTGAGGAATCTGTGGTAATGGCCAAGGTGTCCCAAGAATTAAACTCCTTAAGAGAGGGTACCAATGTTGTCGAGGCCAATCTGGTGCTATCAGAATCATGCGAGGCATTTCCCTCCTGACTTTCAACAATACCTTTGGAAGAAGAGGCAAAGGAGGAAAGGCATACACGTGCAGGTTTCTCCAGCTGAAGGATAGTGCATCTATTTTCCAGGCTTTCAGATGAAATAGCCTTGTGCAAAACTTTGGCAGTTGATAATTCAGAGGAGAAGCGAACAGATCTATGTCTGGAGTTCCCCAAGCCATGGTCAACTGCAGAAACACCTGATGATCCAACTTCCATTCGAGGATCCACAATCTGTCTGCTCAGAACATCTGCTAAAGAATTTTGTGCTCCTGGCAGAAACAGTGCTCGAAGAGTGATGTGCAGTTTTAAAGCAGTTTCCCAGACTAGCATTGCTTGTCTGCACAATGGATAAGAATGGGTTGCCCTTGCTTGTTGATGTACCACATGACTGTTGTGTTGTCTGTTCGAATCAACACCAGTCCTGATTGAAGTAGGCTCTTGAATGCTTCCAAAGCAAATTGAACTGCCAGCATCTCTTTCATGTTGATATGTAAATGAAGTAGCTCTGGGGCCAAAGGTCTTGAATCCATTTTCCTTCGAGATGAGCTCCCAGGCCGACTCGAGGCGCCTGTCGTTAATATCTGACATGCCTCTGGCTGGGTCACAGAGAGTCCCTTGTTTAGGTGACATTCCTGAGCCCACCACAGAAATTCTTTTGTATGCAAGGGAGAATCTGAATGACAGTGTCCAAATCGTGGCTGTGTTGAGTCCACACGCTTTTGAGATACCATTGTAACTTCCTCATATGCAGTTTGGCATTGGGAAGCACTAGAATACAAGATGCCATGAACCCTAAGGCTTGAAGGACTGTCTTTGCAGCCAGCCTGGACATTACTGAAAGCTGTTGGAAGTATTGATGAAGATGTCTTTGTTTGTCCAGGGTAAGAAATGCCATCTGGGTTGCTGTAATCAGTCTCACACCCAGAAAACACATCTCTTGTGAGGGTACTAGACTGGACTTTATTTCGTTCACAGAATACCCTAGGCATCTTAAAACTGTCATTACATAGTGAAGATGTTGAAGAAGTTCTTGCTTGCCTTGAGCCAGAAACAAACAGTCGTCCAGATAAGGATAAATTTGAATTCCTTGTAGTCTGAAAAGCAATTACTGGAGCCAGGACTTTGTGAATACCCTGGGCAGTAGACAAGCCAAAGGGCAATGCAGAGAACTGACAATGCAAATTCCCATTCAAATCTCAGGAACTTCCTGGAACTGGGCCCGATAGGAATGTGAAGATAGGCCTCTGTGAGCCTTGCCCAGCATAGGCAGCAACTGCTGCAACGTCAACATCTTGAACTTTGGAATTTCCAAAAAGGTGTTTAGAATGGACAAATCCAGAACTGGTCTCCAAGTATTTACTTCCTTTGGCACTAAGAAAAGACGGGAATAAAACCCTGTGCCTCCTTCAGCAGAAGGTACTTCCTGTATTGCCCTCCACTGAAGCAGAGAAGAAATGTTTTGCCCGTGCTTCCAGTCTTTGCTGATGAGGCACATCTGGCATACCTTTGACAGGAGAGAAAGTGTGGAAATAAAATTTGTAGCCTCGATGTACAATGTCCAATACCCATTTGTCCTGGGTAACCAAATGCCAATACTTTGCGAAAAGTCCCAGTTTTCCTCCTAGAGGAGCTGCCAGCATGGCAGAGTCCGGCAGCTGAAGACGCAGGTCATTGAGTTTGTTTCCGAAAGGACTGATCCCTGCCCTCCCCAGCAGAAGGGGTAAAAGAACCCAAAGTCCTAGGAGTAGCAGGGCCCTGAGAGGAAGCTCTACCCCTACCTCGCCTAGACCTGCCCCTAGACTGATAATCTGAAGAGGGAAAAGACCACCCTTTAGTAGGCCAATTCCTACTGAACTTAGGGGGCTGAACCTGTAAACAATCCTTAACTGTCTGCATAGACTTAGCTTTTTCCTCCATTTTTTCAAAACTGATTCAACTGCAGGGCCAAAAGAACATCAGACTGCAAAGGAGCATCCATAATCCGAGCCTTAACATGCTCTGACAATGTCTGAACTTTTAACCAGGCATGCCTGCGAAGAACTGAACTAGTAGCAGCCACCCTGGAAGAAGCCTGTAAAGCATCAAAACCATACTGCAAAGAATGCTTACCAACTTGTTCTGAAACATGCACTAAATCCTGAAGCTCTTTACATTCAATACCTTCAGATAAAGCATCAACTTTACATTTCAATTGGCCCAGCAAATAATTTTGACAATGTAAAGCTCTCATAGCTAAAGTGGAAGAGGTATACAACTTCTTACCCCACCTATCCAGAGCTCTAGCAACCTTGTCCAAAGGAACTGGAGTCTTAACCACAGCAGCCCTGACACCCTTGGGGCCTTGAGTAATGGTGTCTGGGTCAGCCCTAGGACCCTTGTATAAATACTAGTGAGCTTCCGGTACCCTGCAGTATCTATCTGGTTTAGCAGGGGCAGGAGGCAAAGAGTCAGGGTTAAGAGAAGCCTCAGAAAAAACAACCTGAACAACATCCAATACAGGGGGAATAGCCAAAGGCCTATGCTGAAGCAAAAACAAAAATTCTCTAAGCCTTTTACGAGAATCAGAATAATCCTGGCCTTCCCATTTAAAATGCTCCCTCATGGAATGCAAGGTTTCAGAAAAAGAAAAATCTTCAGGAGGGGCAGAGGGAGGAGAATCCTCAGCCTCTGAATCAGAGTAGGGAGGGAAATCCTGGAGCTCTTCCACAGAAGAATCAGAGTCATTGGAAGACTGATCCAGACCCTCTATCCCTGGCTCTACCCTGGGCCTTTTCTCAGGGGGAGGCATAGAACCCCTAATTAAAGTAATCAAATCCTCCGCCACCTTTAACATGTGCTTTCTAGGAGCTGGACCCCGTGGACAGACACCAGCAGGGGCAGATTTAGATTTAGAAAGGCTTTTACTATGAGAAGGGGGAGGCCTAGAAACTCTGTGAGGGGAGGGAACCACCGACACATGAGAAGCCCCTTCAGCCTGGCCTACAACAGGAGAAGCCACTTCCTGAAGTAGCAAAGGCTCCCCTGGAGACTCCGCTAAACTGTCAGAAGGAGCCGTTGAAGTAGTCGGTGGCACTACCGAACCGGCGTCCGCAATGGACTCATCTTGCTTGGACCGCAAAGGATTACTCTTTGCGTTTTTTAGCCGAACTGGGCGGAGAATCCGACGGCATGTTATAATTGCACCGTTTACCAAACACTAGCCTAGCACAGTCCAAGCGACGTTTAATAGTGCGCTTATCAAAGGCAGCACAAAAGCGACACCCAACAACGCCATGCTCAGGCCCTAAACAAGGAATACAGAGTAAATGGTAATCCCTATGAGGAATCTGTTTCCCACAAGAAATACAGTTATTAACTTTTTCTGACATCCGGTAATACCGAGGCAAGAAAAAGACAAAAGTGTCCCCAACGGGGTACTCAGCCCAGCATGGTCTCCGGTCTGAAACTCGAAAACCGACAATTCCAGAAAGCCGAACGGCACTTGCAAACACTGCTTCTGCTTAGGACCACGCGGCAAGAAAGACTGAGGGTATGGCGTCGGTCATGCGCATTTGTACTGGCACATACTGATGTCAGCCTCGAGCGCCATGACCGACGCCAGATTCTAGCCCTTTGGTATTCGGGCCGATGGTGGACAGCGGAATACCCATGTGTCAGGACTGCAGCAATGGTAGACGAAGAACATCCTGCCTGGGCTCTTGGGAGCAGGGGGTTGCAGAATCTGGACAGGAGTTGCAGAATCTGGACACTTAGAAGCAGCAGTAAATGCATCCAGGAACGCAGGCAGGACTAAGGGAATAGCAGATGGTGATGGAGAATCCATCTGCAAGAGGTCATAATTCCTCTTTTGAATATTGGAGTCTTGGCAGCAGTCCCAAAAATTCATTTGTTGGATAGTTTCTCCAAAGGAAATATCCTCCTCAGGGGAATCTGTACCATTGGATTCCTCTTCTGGGAAGGCATACCCTAGGGGTGAAGCTATCTGGGTGAAATAGGCCAATGAGTCAACATCAGAAGATTCCTCCTTGTCCATGGAGGAATCTGCAACTGTCCTTTTCAATGCAGTGGAGGGAGAAAAGGACTGTAAAGGGACAGAGTAAGGTGAGGATTGGTGCAGGGCCATGAAGGTATTGAAAAGGCTTAGGGAAAAAGCCTGCAAGTCAGGGGGTGTTCTGGCGGAGCAGGAGCCACATGTTTAGTCTTCACTTTTTTCTTTCAGGGAGTTTCCATGTGATGGAATGTGGAAGGGCCTGATGCCGGCCTACATTTGACTAAGTCAGTAAGCATATCCTCATGCACAGTGATTTGAGTGATGGCTCGAGGACCCTTGGAAATAATGAGCCGCAGTGCCCCAATTTCACCCAAATTAGATGCCTGCACTTCCCTCTTTGACATGATGGCAGATTCCTTCAGGGCTTCTCCTGTGGTACCCGCCGAAGGGACATCCACCGACTCTGGAATGACCTCCGAGCCTCCATCAGTCTCGGGAGAGATACTCGAGACAGAGAGCGCAGCTGGTAGATCAAGCCACGATTTCTTTGCCTTTTTAGTTTGGGGCTCATCAGAAGGACCCAACGTCACCTCCATATCCTGTGCTAGGTGCTTAAGACGCTGGTCACTTAAGCACAATTTAAGCGAAGCTAGACAGCTCCTTAGAGTTTTGGGAACTATTTACAAATATCACATATGTGAAGAATACTGCAGCATATAAATAGAAGGACATAGAGGTTTAAAAGAAAGCAGGATTTAAATAAGCTATTTAATATTTGACTAACAATGACTGAATATGATAAAAGTGATATGTTTGCAGTTACAGTCATGTCACAGCATGGTTTGGAAATGTATAAGGTTTGCAACCGAGATTGTGTCCCTATGGTTTATTGTCATTTATATAAATGTAACATGGTTTATGTCATACATGACAATTTAATAAAGATTTTTTTAAAAACAAGAAACAAGACTCAATGGATTAGCTTACCCCCTTCATCACACTTTTTGATAATCTCTGCAGTAGAGGGTCCAAAAACTAAACCTCTATCCAAAGTGAAACTTAATATCTCATTTTTAACCTTGTTTGGGAGGTTCTGAGAATGCAGCCATGAAAACCTCCTTATAATAGGGCCACTGCCCTCAAAGAAGTATCAACAAAGTCATACACACAGTGTAAACTGTTAGTGACCTGAGCAACAGAAGAAATTAAATTTAAAGCAGATTTTTCCTTGCAAGAACTTCAGATAAAATGTTCCTCATAATTTCACAATTAGTCAGAACACACTTTTAACACATAAGCCTGACAATTCAAAATTGTGAAAATGAAAGTTGCAAAAGTACACACTTTTTTCCCATACTTAATAAATTTCCCATCATTATCAGAAAGAGTAGAAATGGAATTAACAAAATGTTTAGCAGCATAGGATTATCTAAAGCTATAGCTGCTGGATCAGGTTTGGGAATAATTTACACAAATTTAAAAGACTAAGAAACTTTATACATCCTCTCTGCCCTTTTAGGGGCAGCTGGCTATCAGGAAAATTGCAGACAGTAATACACACATGCACACATCCTCTAAAGCAGACAGAACAAGAGGAATAGGTATATTCTGGAAATTCTTTCCGTAACAACTCACAATATTTTCTGAGGGACAGAGAAACCTCTGAGTTGTCCCACTAAAAACACTGGCACATTCTAGCAATAGTCTCAGAGAAAGAGAAACCCCCACAGGGAGAATTGGAAACTGAGCTCTCCTCTAAATCTGAATCACAAATCAAAGGAGGAAACCCTTTCTATTCCCTTCATATTCCTGTACAGATTCAAAATCTTTAATCGCTCCAGGAGAAGAGGTACCCTTCTTCTTTTACCAGAAGCTATTTTGCAAGGAGGATCAATAGCCTGAAATAAACCCTGATCCAGATCCAGTAAACTACTCCTCTCCAAGGAAATCAGAGGAGCAGTAGACATATGCTTAGTTTTCTGCTTCTTTCTGACAGGGAAAATCGGGTCTACCATGTTACCAATGGCAGCAACAGCTTCCCCAAGGTTGGGCATAGCATTCTGATACAAAACAGAAGCCTTCCTTGTTTTCTCTCCCGGGATGGTCAAGAGTGGCCCTCCCTTGCTTACTGAGGGAACCTCAACAGCCACAGAGGCAGTGGCTTTAGATACTACACCAGAGGGATCAATGGGAAAAGAGTGATATGAGGTACAATAAATGGCCACGGCAGAGTCACCCAGTCGAGACAAATTGCTAGCCTGCTGTGGTGGCAAAGGCTATCTGCCTAACGTTTTCCTTTTGTGGCTAGAAGAAGGAATGACCATGGCACCTGAAATTTGCTTCATGGTCAAGCTGAAAATTGTGTCCGTTTCCTGGGGAAAACACAAGCAGCAAAAACCAATAAAATATAGTAATGTCTTTCGGCTTTTCCCGGTTAGGGGGTCGCCACAGTGGAACTCTGGTCCGCTCATGACTGGCAGTGGATTTTTACGGTGCCGAGTTGCCAGCCCGACGCCCAACCTTCAAGGAAGCACACCCATTCACACACGCACCTACCTGCATGTCTTTAAACGTCACTCGACCGCAGGGAGGACATGCAGACTCCACAGAGAAGGCGCTCCAACAGAGAATCGAAAGGAGAAACTCTGGCTGTGAGGCAACAACGCTAACCGCTGCACCACCGTGGCTCACAAAAGCCAATAAAATCTACACGTCTTTAAAAGTCACTTTTTTCACAGAAAATCACAGTAAAAAGCACTTTTAAAACACTTCTGCAAGTCCCCCCAAAAAGTAAAATAAACAATTTCTCCACAGAAGAAACAATTTTCACTTACTTTATACAACTTTTAAACAAACAGGAAAAAAAGAGTGATCCCATTTGAAAGTACAGTCTTTTGACAGTGTTAAAACACAAAACTCCTAGCTTTAAATAATTTTCCTAAAGAGGAAAGTGATAAAACAAAAATTTACAAAACTAAATATTTTTCTCCAAAGGGAACTTTTCTGCCTAGCAAAGGAACTGCATCAAACTGACTGTCAATCCTTGAAAGCCTCAGAGGAGCGTACTTTTCGGTAGCAGTAAAGCTCTGAAGGGCTTGACGATTGTTTTTTTTTTTTAGTCAACTCAACCTGACAGTTTGGGCATGTCGAAGGTGCCCTTAAGCTTTGGAAGCTGGCCAGCTGTTATACCCTTGGCAGGATATAACCCATATATCTATAGAGTACCGCAGCAGTGATCAATATCGATGATCATCACGTTTACTTAACTCACTCCCTCCAGTACAGCTCTTTTGAGTGTGTACCTTTAACTCCCAGTGGGTGTGGCTTGAGCCTTTAAAAAATGAACTTATCAGCCTACAATTCTAACAAATACTCACTGACAGAGATTAATCATCAATACAATTGTGTCTGCCACCATGTATGCTTCAAGATAAAATATTCTGATATCTTGTATGTAAGCATGCTTTTGGAATTATTAATGCAAATATGAACAAGCAATATTTGACGCCTAGAGGTGCAGTAGGAGGTAACTGCAGAAATGCCTGGAGGCGCACTCAGCTGTAATGAGTTAAAGCAGCCAAAGATGCAACACAGCACTTCCAATGTGTCACTCTCACTCAATGATATTATAATCTATGGTCTGCCACGCATAAAATATACTTAAAGCACAGACTTCATAAAGGTCTGTAACCTTCGGCCTATATATGGAGTACTTCTGCTTATTTACGCCTTCTGTGTGGAGTCTGCATGTCCTCTCCGCGGTACAGTAGCATTCGAAAGACATGCGTGAATGGGCGTGCCTTCATTAAAGGTTGGGCGTCAAGCTGGCACCTTGGCATCGTAGAAATCTACTGCCAATCATTAGTGGACCGGAGTTATGCTGTGGCGACCCCTAACCGGGAAAAGCCAAAAGAAAAAACAACAACTTCTGCTTATATAAAAAACAACATGACACTACTGAGCAGGTGGTAACCTAATGCAGTTTTTGAAATTTCTAGCGGTTGCCAGATATGAAAATGTCATTATCCCAAATAGCAGAAAAGTACAGTTGTGTAAACTAACCATAAATGTAGATGATAGAGTATATTCACTGTTGCAGTCATCACACTTGGGTCATCTGCCTGCAGGTACCTCAGTCGGCCTGAATACCAGAGTCTTGGGATTTCTGCGTCGGATGCTGTCGCCTCTTCCATGACATCAGGTCATCAGGGGGTATAAAACATGCAGCCAACACCATTACATTAGTTTTTCTTGCCCCAGATGTCAGGAGCCCCCAAAATAGGAAGCAATTACATGGTGTGGAACACCTGCAGTAAAAAAGTAAATACCATTTCCAAAAGAGATGGCCAAAAAGAGGACAGGTGGAAAGAATAGAAAAGACAGGGGGCTGAAGGGAGGGTAACCAGGACTGCAACAGTGAACACACTTGAACATCTACATTTCACAACTGTATTATGTTCTTCGTGTTTCACTGTTGCAGTCATCACACTTGGGTTGATTCCCAAAGCTGAGGAAGGGTGGAGGCAGTCTAGAAGTATTGGGGCTGGCTAGCAGGCACTGCAAGACTGCTGTAGCAAATCCAGCTCTGGATTTAGAATAAATAGTTAAGTGGTAATGCTTGGTGAAGGTGTGTACAGAACTCCAGGTTGCAGCTTCCATGACGTCCCTGTTAGGGACTCCCCTGAGGAATGATGTAGAGGTTGAGGTAGCCCTAGTGGAACAAGTTTTGATACCCTGTGGGGTAGGTTTTCCATGGTGTTTGTAGCAGAAATGGATGCAGTGTGCTATCAATTTGGAAATGGTTTGCTTTGAAATGGCCTAGCCCCTGTAGCTAAGCTGACTAGCAAGCTGGTCAGATTTTCTGAAAGGTTTAGTTCTGTCAAGGTAGAACCTGAGCTGTCTATGCACGTCCAAGGAGTGCAGAATCCTTTCCCCTTTATTCTGAGGATTAGGAAAAAAAGGTTGGTAAATGGATGGATTGGTTTAACGCCACACTAGATAACCACCTTGGGCATAAATGATGGGTTAGTCCTGAAGGAAACCCTGTCCGCATGAAAAATAATGAAGGGTTCCACAGCCATTAGCGCCTGTAACTCAGACACTCTTCTTGTTGAAGTGATGGCCAGAAGTAAGGCTGTTTTCCAAGAGAGGAACATTAACTCTTCTGTAGCAGCAGGCTTAAAAGGGGGGGAAGCATGAGCTTCTCTAGTACAAAGTTAAGGTCCCAGGGCAGGGGTGGGAGCTCTCCTCGGAGGCCTTAACTTGTTAGTTCCGCTAACAGGAACTGTTTCATGACAGGGTGAGAAAATAGAGGTGGCTCAGTATTGTAGTGACCAGAGATGGCAGAGGCATGAATTTTAATTGATGAGAAGGATAGGCCTTTGTGGAGTAGCTCTGCTAGATAATCTAGGATTTGAGGTAAGAAAGGCACAGCTGTACCCTTTCCCTGAGACTGGCTCCAACAATATCTTTTCCACTTTTCTGAGTAGGATTTCCTAGTACTAGGTCTTTTGGCCTCAAGGATGACGTCCAGCACCTGTTTGCTGAGGTTTGCTGGTGGTGCATTCAGGGGATAGGCCAGGCTGCAAGGCTCAGGGTTTGCAGCTGTGGATGCGAAATCTGTCCCTCCTGCTGGGACAGCAGGGAGGGGGGGGGTCTGATGTAGGTGCTAGGGTGGCACTGCTGTCAGACTGTGTAAGAGTGGGTACCTGTGCTGGCGTGGCCAGTCTGGGGCAATAAGGATCGTCCTTGTCCTGTCCTGTTTGATAGAGTAGTACTTTTGAGAGGAGGGGCAGAGGGGGAAAGGCATAAATTGAGAGGTCCAAGTATGGGTAAATTTGAATATTTCTCTGCCTGCAGTATGCAATGTCTGGAGCCAGGCACTTTGTAAATACCCTGGGCGCAGTAGATAAGCCAAAGGGAAGTGCAGAGAACTGATAGTGCATAGTCTGCCCTGAAACGTAGATATTTCCTGCAAGATTCCCTTATAGGGATGTACAGATAAGCTTCTTTTAAGTCTAGGGTGACTAGCCAGGTGTCCTTGGCTAGCATAGGAAGAGTCAACATTTTGAATCTTGGGACCACTAGGAAGGTGTTGAAAATTGACAGATCTAGGATAGGGCGACAAGAGCCCTCCTTTCTGGGCACCAGGAATAGTCTGGAGTAGAAACCCTGTCCCCTTTGCTCTATAGGCACACATTGAATAGCCCTGATACTGAGAAGAGAAAGTACTTGCTTTTGAACCTCTGCCCACTGGTTTGGAGGAAGGTCTGGCAACCCACTTGGGGTTGGCAGTGAGTGGAAGTAGAATCTGTATCCTTGGGATACAATGTTTAGGACCCACCGGTCCTGGGTAATGGACATCCAGGGCGAGTTTTCCTCCTAGGGGTGCAAGTACTTGGGCTTTGCTGGGAAGGAAGGTAGACAAGTCATTGTGAACTTTTTCCATTGGGGGTGGCTTACCACTCCCTGTTTTAGAGGAGGGAGCACTCCATTGTTTAGATCTCTGCATACCCTGAGACTGTAGTCTTGGTGGCCTGTTGCCCCTTAGTTTGGACTGAGAATGACTGGGAGGGAAAGGCAAGGACCAGTTTTTAGAAGGCCAATGCCTACTGAATCTAGGTGGCTGCACCTGTAAAGAATCTAAGTTTGCATAGATTTATCTTTTTCCTCCATCTTTTTAAGAACAACTTCTTGTTTTTGTGCCAAAAAATTTTTTCTGGTTTAATGGAGCATCTAATAATTTTGCTTTGACATGGTCTGACAAGATTTGCTCCTTCAGCCAAGCATGCCTTCTCAGTACAGACCCAGTGACAGCAGCCCTGAAATATGCTTCTAAGGCATCAAAACCACACTGCAAAGTATGTTTACTAACTTGGTTTGCAGAATGCATTAGCTGTTGTAAATCTTTATTTTCTGTACAATCTGGAAGCAACATTTTTTGTTTAATTAGTTCCATAACATGCTGTTGGTACTTCAACATGTGAAACTGGCAATTCAAAGCCCTGATGGCAAGAGTTGCAGAAGTATATACCTTCTTACCCTATCGATCTAAAGCTCTAGAATCCCTGTCCGAAGGGGTAGGGTGTTTGGCTGTAGTAGCCTTAATGTCTTTAGGTCCATGGGAAATAGTCTTTGGATCCACAGAGGGATTCTTTTAGAGAGAAATCTGTGAGAGTCAGGTACTCTGTAGTACCTGTCAGGCTTTCTAGGAGCTGGTGGTAAAGTATCAGGAGTAAGACTGGATTCCATGAAGACATCATCTACAATGTCCAGGACAGGGGGTATAGCTAGAGGATTGTGCTAGGGCAAGTGTAAAAATTCTCTGAGTCTCTTTTTGGACTGAGGGTAGTCCTGGTATTCCCAGTGGAAATGCTCTCTTAAAGTATGCAAGGTTTCACCAAAAGAAAAGTCCTCTGGAGGGGGAGGCAGAGGGAATGGAATCCTCTGCATCTGAATCCTCATAGGTAGATAAGGGTATGTCCTGATAATCAGAGGGATCAGAATCATCGGACTCATGGTCTGTAGAATCAGAAGGAAAATCAATTATTTGTCTTTTAGATGGGGAAGGCTGCCTTCCCCTAATTAAAAAGTTATAAGTTCTTCAGCCATTCTAAGCATTTGTTCCTGTGGCAAGGGAGTTGGAACATGCGCTTTGGGCATCGGTTTTCTAGGCGTAGTGCAAACTCTGGGCCTGAGAAACTCTGTATTTTTAGTCAAAAACGAAGCTGTCTGTTTAATGCGAACATCGGAAGGTCGCAATACACCCTAAGAAACCGGTGCCTGCACAGCGGCTCCGGGCCCATCCAAGGCAGAGACATCCACAGGTTCCATAGATAAAGAAGCAACTCACGGCATACCGGACTCAGAATGGGTCTCAGCAGAGGCCTGTGAATCTGTAGAAGCGGGTATCAGGGGCTGCGAAAGCACCTCAATGAGTACTGGCGACTAGCTGAACGGAAGCGTCGTCAGCAGTTTTGGACCTATGCGGTCTGTCTCTGTCTTTATCCTTATGTTTTTTCGGAAGATTGACAGTTGGATGGCTTATGGAAGTCATTTCAGAAAATGGAGAACGACAGCAAAAGAATTTAGTGACAGATATAGCCCGACGACAAATAGTTTGGGCGTTAAACAAGGCACAAAACCTACAGCAAGGAACATCGTGGTCTGGGCCTAAAGAAATGACGCAGTAAGAATGAAAATTGCAGAGTTATTTGCTTTTCACAGGCAAGACAATTGTTAACTTTTTCTGACATTGGTTAGAGCAAGAAAAAAGGATCCCCAACAGGGTATTTAGTTTTAGAAGACTTCAGGTCTTAAAACTGAAAAACGAAAATTTCAGGTAGTGGCCGACCTGCACTTGCGAACTGCTTCTGCTTCGGGCTACCACGCGGCAAGAAAAGCTGATGTAATGGCATCGGCTGCATGCTTTATACTCCTGACGACCTGTAAGAGGTGACAGCATTTGAGCAGAAATCACAAGACTCTGGTATTCGGGCCAACTCAGGGCTACCTGCAGGCAGATAACCCAAGTATGATGACTGCAACAGTGAAACACAAAGAACATCTCCCAATCTAATGTTTTCATTTCTTAAAGTAAACAAACAAAATTATTCTAATGAAAGAATCAGTATGCCATTGAGTACAGTTGCTTCATTTATCCTTAAAACAGTCCCAAGCAGCATTCGTCGCAATGAATTACTCAAAAGACATTTAGGCCAAAACAAAAATATGACTACTGATTCTTAGCATTAATTTTTATTAAAGATAAGCCATCAATAAGTAAAAACATTCCCCTTCAGTACAACCACTGACCTGGGCTCAGAAAGCAGAGTCCCAAACAACCTGGGTACAGATCCTCTGGCTCCTCGGAACATGGTCACTCTCCTCTAGAATCAGCAACAAGATGCAGTCCAATCTAGGCAGGAGGAAAGTACAGTTGCGTACACTTACCATAAATGTAGATGTTCGAGTATATTCACTGTTGCAGTCATTACACTTGGGTTACTCTGCTGGCAGGCTACCATCAGTCAGCCTGAATTCCAAAGTCTAGGTCCGGTGTCGGTTGCTGTCACCTCTTCCCTGACGTCAGTGCGCCAGGGGTATAAAAGATGCAGCCAACGCCATTTTCTTCAGTTTTTCTTGCCCCAGATGTCAGGTGCCCCCAAAAGGGTAGGATAAAAAAACATTGCTAATAAAAGCATGCACTAAAATAAACAATACCTTCATCTACAAGCAAATACACCACATAGGTTGTATAGGATAGAGAAGTACAGATAAGTCCCAGCAAAGAAAGGGGGATGGTTGGTGGGTAACCTGGACTGCAACAGTGAATACACTCAAACATCTACATTTATGGTGGGTACACAACTGTACTATGTTCATCGTGTTTCACTGTTGCAGTCATTGCACTTGGGTTGAATCCCAAAGCTGAGGTTGGGCGGCTGGGTCTAAATAGAATTAGGAGTGGCTATAAGGCCCTGCAAGACTGCAGTGGCAAAGCCTGCTCTGGATTTAGAGTAAAGAGGCAAGTGGTAGTGCTTAGTAAAAGTGTGCACTGAAGTCCAAGTTGCAGCCTCCAAAATATCCTTGATTGGTACTCCTCTGAGGAAGGCTGCTGAGGTGGCTGCTGCCCTGGTAGAATGTGGTCTAATGCCCTTAGGCACTGATTTACCATGTTGTGAATAGCAGAAATGAATGCAGTGTCCTATCCATTTTGAAATAGTCTGCTTTGAGATAGCCTTTCCTTGTGATCCTGCAGCATATGCCACTAAAAGTTGCTCAGTCTTTCTGAAAGCTTTAGTTTTGTCCAAGTAGAAGCGTAGCTGTCTGTGTATGTCCAAAGAATGCAGAAGTCTCTCCCCTTTATTCTGCGGGTTTTGGTAAAAGGTAGGCAAATTAATGGTTTGGTTAAGAGCCGCACTGGCCACTACCTTAGGCATAAATGTTGGGTTTGTCCTTAGAGAAACCCTGTGAGGATGAAAGATAATAAAAGGTTCCACAGCCATTAATTAATGCCTGTAACTCTGAGACTCTTCTTGCTGAAGTTATTGCTAGGAGCAGAGCTATTTTTCCATAAGAATTTTATCTCAGCTTTATTGGCTGGCTCAAAAGGAGGCAGTGTGAGTTTTTCCAGGACAAAATTGAGGTCCCATGCAAGCATCGGTGCTCTCCTTGGAGGTCTTATGTTTTTGGCCCCCCTGAGGAACTGCCTAAGCAATGGATATGAAAAAATAGGTGGGTCTGTATTGTAATGAGCTGAAATGGCAGAGGCATGGATCTTAATTGATGAGAAGGATAGGCCTTTGTCCAGCATCTCAGTTTGATACTGTAAAATCTGAGGAATATTTGGAACAAGCATGTCAATTCCTTGTGCCTGGTTCCAAGCACAGAATCTCTTCCATTTTTCTGCATAAGATTTTCTGGTGCTGGGCCTCCTGGCCTCCAAAATGACATCCATAACCGCTTTAGAGAGAGGTGTATTCTGAATGGTTACATTATCCGCCATGCAGCTAGACTTAGAGTTCTGAGTTGGCTGTGCAGGATCGGATTGTTTTGTTGGGTCAGTAAATGAGGAATTTGAGGCAATGTCCAGGGACAAGCTCCTAAGGATTGGGTACCAGTGTTGGCGTGGCCAATCCGGGGCGATCAGAATCATTTGTGGCTTCTCTTATCTGACCTTTAGGAGTACCTTGGGGAGGAGAGGAGGTGGAGGAAAGGCATATACTGTAAGGTTGTTCCAGCTGAATGACAGAGCATCCACTTTCCATGCTGGTTTGTGATAAGTCCTTGTGCAGAATCTCTGAAGTTGGCAGTTGTGAGGGGAGGCAAAAAGATCTATGTCTGGGCGTCCCCATTTCCTTGTTATCATGCTGAAGATTTGTGGATCTAGTTTCCACTCGTGAGAGTCCATGAGGTTTCTGCTTAGTTCGCCTGCCAGAGCATTTGTTTTTCCTGGCAGGAATTGTGCTTCCAGGGGTACTTGGTAAGTCAATGCTGTGTTCCACAAAATCATGGCTCATCTGCAGAGGGGGTAGGAATGTGTGCCTCCCTGCTTGATTATGTACCACATGACTGTGGTGTTGTCCATCTTTATCAGCAGATGTCCTGGATGAAGTAGGTCCTTGAAGGCTGTCAGGGCATTTTGTACAGCTAGCATCTCTTTTTGATTGATGTGTAGATGCCTTTGGCTTGGGGGCCATGTGCCCTGAATACATTTTCCTGCCATGTGGGCCCCCCAGGCAAAATCTGATGCATCTGTTGTTAGTGTTTGCCTGGCCATGGATAAAGTGAATGGCTGTCCCTTGTTGTGGTGACAGGCCTGTGCCCACCATCGAAACTCCTGTTGCAGGCAGGGAATGAGTGAAATTAATGATTCCAGGCTGTGGTAATGTTGAGTCCAAACACTTTTTAGGTACCATTGTAGTTTCCTCATATGCAGTCTTACATATGGAATTAGCAGAATGCAGGAGGCCATGTAGCCTAGAGCCTGCAGAATTTTTCTTGCAGATAACTGGGTCTTTGTTGCCATGTTTTCGAAGTAAGAAGTCAGTTGCCTTTGTTTGTCTGGCGTGAGATAAGCCATCTGGGCAGTTGCATTTAAGCTTGCACCTAGGAATATTACCTCTTGAGAGGGTACTAGTTTTGATTTCTTTTTGTTTACTGTGTACCCAAGGCAAATTAGTAATCCTTTTACAAACGCCAGATGCTTTAGTAGAATGTCTTTGGCCTCTGCTTGAATAAGGCAGTCGTCCAAGTACAGATATATCTGAATTCCTCTCTTAGTCTGCAAAATGCAATTACTGGTGCCAGGCATTTTATGAAGACCCTGGACGCAGTAGATAAGCCAAAGGGCAGTGCAGAGAATTGGTAGTGCATTGACCCAGCTATAAATCTGAGGTATCTTCTGCAAGATTGTCTGATTGGGACACGCAGGTATGCCTCTTTGAGGTCCAAAGTTACAAGCCAAGCCTTCTTGCCCAGCATGGGCAGAAGCTGCTGCAGAGTCAACATTTTGAATTTCGGAACGCCCAGAAAAGTATTTAGAATAGACAGGTCCAGAATTGGTCTCCATGCTTTGTCCTTTCTTGGTACTAAGAAAAGTCTTGAGTAAAATCTTTGTCCCTGCTCTTGTCGTGGCACTGGCTGTATAGCCCTCATGTCCATGAGAGATGAAACTTGGTTTTGTGCCTCTGCCCATTGATTGCATGGCAGGTCTGGCATACCTTTTGCCTTTGGAAGGGTGTGAAAGTGGAACCTGTAGCACTGAGAGAATATATTTAAGACTCATTTGTCCTGGGTAATCATGTGCCAATTTTGTGAAAAAAGTGCTAGCTTTCCCCCCCCAAGGGTGCTACCAAAAGACAAATGCTTGGCATTGGCAGAGGGAAGTCAATGGGACTGTTTCCTATATGGCTGTGATTTGTCTTCTCTGCTTCTGGAGGTAGAAGCGCCCCACTGTTTGGGCCTGTATGAGCCCTGGGGCTGTTGTCTGCCTCTAGGGCATCTGTATCTGCCTCTTTGCGGCCTGTCTGACACGGAAAAGGACCAATTCTTAGAAGGCCAGTTCCTGCTAAATCTGGGTGGCTGCACCTGTAAGAAATCCTTCACTGTCTGCATAGATTTAGCTTTATCCTCCATTTTCTTCAATACCTCTTCTGCCTTAACACCAAACAAAGTATCATGCTGTAATAGAGCATCCAATAATTTTGCTTTAACATGATCAGGCATAGTCTGTTCCTTTAACCAAGCATGTCTTCTAATGACAGAGCCTGTTACAGAGGCCCTGCAAGAGGCCTCCAGTGAATCATAACCACATTGCAAAGTATGTTTCCCCATTTGTTCAGCTGCATGCAATAAATTCTGCAATTCCTTGTTCTCAGCACATTCAGAATTTGTCAACATTTTCTGTTTTAACAGAGACATTAAATATTGCTGATATTTAAGCATATGAAACTGACAACTTAAAGCCCTTACAGCCAAGGTAGTAGAAGTGTAAACTTTTTTCCACCATCTGTCCAGTGCCCTAGAATCTCTATCTGAGGGGACAGGTTTTTTGGCAGTAGCAGCCTTGACTCCTTTGGGACCCTGTGAAATAGTTTCTGGGTCAGCAGCAGCGTTTTTATATAGAAATTTATGAGAATCTGGAACCCTGTAGTATCTGTCTGGCTTAACAGGTGCAGGAGGTAAAGAGTCGGGAGACAGGCTGGACTCTGAAAATACATCATCTACAATGTCTAGAACAGGAGGAACAGCAAGAGGTCTGTGCTGAGGTAGTAAAAGAAAGTCTCTGAGCCTTTTCTCAGAATCAGAATAATCTTGGCTCTCCCAGTGGAAATGCTCCCTCATGGTATGCAAGGTTTCCCCAAATGAGTAATCCTCAGGAGGAGAAGCTGAATGAATAGATTCTTCAGCATCAGAATCCTCATAGGGAGGAATAGAGTTATCCCTGTTCTGAAGAGGAGTCAGAGGAAATGGAAACCTGATCAGAGGAATCATATTCAGTGTCTTGCCTAGGCCTCTTATCAGGAGGGGGATGGGAACCCCTGATCAAAGTAATTAGGTCTTCGGCCATTTTGAGCATCTGTTTCTTAGGCATGGAAGTCTGTCCTGGAGAGTGCTGTACTTGTTTCCTCGTCTTTAAAACTGTTTGAGTCTTTGTCTATGATGCTGAAGTTGGCTTGATATAAAGCTGTGTAGGTCTGAAAACACCCTCAGAAGCCGATGGCTGCTCAGCGTCTCCGGACTCATCTGAGGGATTAGTTTCCAAAGGCCCAATACCTTGAGTATCCAGAGGCCTAGCTGCCTCAACGTGGGAGTTGGAGGCGGCCTGTGGCTCTGAGGTAGCGGGTGTCAGGGGCTGCGAAAGCACCACACTGAGAACCGGCGACTGGCCTAGAAGAGGCTTTATCATCGGTTTTGGACCTCAGATGCCTGTCATTTTCTTTTTCCGTGCGCTTTTTATGAACTCCAGTCATCTGCTGTTTCGACGGCATTATGTAGTTAAACCTTCGGCCAAAGTAATGAAAAGCGAAATCGTACCGACACTTAATAGTGCATTGGTTAAATCTAGCACAAAACAGACAACTAGCAACATCGTGGTCAGGGCCTAGGCAAGGAATACAGTAAGAGTGAAAATCCTTATGAGGTATTTGCTTCCCACAAGAAATACAATTGTTAACTTTTTCTGACATCGGTCTAGAGCAAGAAAAAAGTTTCCCCAACGGGGTACTTAGCTTTATAGAAGACTTCAGATCTGAAATTCAATTTCGAAAATCTCAGGAGTCGGCTGACAGGCACTTGCGAACTGCTTTTGCTTCAGGCACCACGCGGCAATAAAGACTGAAGAAAATGGCGTCGGCTGCATCTTTTATACTCCTGGCGCACGGACATCAGGGAAGAGGCGACAGCAACCGACGCTGTACCAAGACTTGGGAATTCGGGCCGACTGTGGGTAGCCTGCCAGCAGGATAACCCAAGTGTAATGACTGCAACAGTGAAACACGACGAACATCCTGGACTGCAACAGTGTATACACTCGAACATCCACATTTATGGTAAGTGTACACAACTGTACTATGTTCTTCATGTTTCACTGTTGCAGTCATTACACTTGGGTTGAATCCCAAAGCTAAGGTTGGGAGGCTGGAGCTAAATAGCATTAGGAGTGGCTTTGAGGCCCTGCAGAACTGCAGTGGCAAAGCCTGCCCTGGATTTAAAGTAGAGTGGTAAATGATAGCGCTTTGTAAAGGTGTGCACTGAACTCCAGGTAGCAGCCTCTAAAATGTCTTTGGTTGGTATTCCCCTGAGGAAGGCTGTTGAAGTGGCTGCTGCTCTGGTTGAATGTGGCCTAATGCCCTTGGGCACTGGCTTGCCATGTTGTGAATAGCAGAAACGAATGCAGTGGCCTAGTCAAATAATCTGCTTTGAGATAGCCTTTCCTTGTGATCCTGCAGCATATGCCACTAGTAGTTGCTCTGTCTTTCTGAAAGCTTTGGTTCTGTTCAAGTAGAGGCGTAGCTGTCTGTGTATGTCCAAAGAATGCAGAATTCTCTCCTCCCTATTCTGTGGGTTTGGATAAAAAGTAGGCAGATGAATAGTTTGGTTAAGGGCCACACTGGACACTACCTTAGGCATAAATGTCGGGTTTGTCCTCAGAGAAACCCTGTCTGGATAAAAAAATGATAAAAGGTTCCACAGCCATGAGTGCCTGTAGCTCTGAGACTCGTCTTGCAGAGGTTATTGCTAAGAGCAGAGCGGTTTTCCAAGATAAAAACTTTATATCAGCTGTAGCTGCTGGCTCAAAAGGAGGCACGGTGATTTTTTCCAAAACATAATTGATGTCCCATGCAGGTATTGGTGATCTCCTTAGAGGCCTTAAGTTTTTGGCTCCTCTGAGGTACCGCCTTAACAAGGGACGAGAAAAGATTGGTGGCTCTGTATTGTAATGAGCCGAAATGGCAGAGGCATGAATTTTAACTAATGAAAAGGATAGGCCTTTGTCCAGCATCTCAAGTATTGCAAAATCTGAGGAATATTTGGTACAGCTGTGTCAATTCCTTGTGCCTGGTTCCAAGCACAGAATCTCTTCCATTTTCCAGAGTAAGATTTTCTGGTACAAGGCCTTCTGGCCTCCAAACTGACATCCATTACAGCTTTAGTGAGAGGAGCGTTTTGTATCGCTGCATTATCCGCCATGCTGCCAGATTTAAGGTCTTTAATTGGCTGTGCAGGATCCGATTGTTTTGTTGGGATAGTAGATGAGGTATTAGAGACAAGATCCAAGGTGGGCATTGAGACAAGTTCCTTAGGATTGGGTACCAGTGCTGGCAAGGCCAGTCTGGGGCAATCAGTATCATCTTTGGCTTCTCTTGTCTGATCTTTAGGAGTACCTTGGGGAGGAGAGGCAGTGGAGGAAAGGCATATACTGATAAGCTTTTCCAGCTGAAAGAGAGGGCGTCCACTTTCCATGCTTGTCTGTGGTAAGTCCTTGTGCAGAATCTTTTTAGTTGGTAGTTGTGAGGAGAGGCAAATAGATCTATATCCGGGCATCCCCATTTCCTTGTTATCATGCTGAAGACTTGTGGATCCAATTTCCACTCGTGGGGATCCATGAGGTGTCTGCTTAGTTCGTCTGCCAGAGTATTTCTTTCCTGGCAGGAATTGTGCCTGCAGATGTACTTGGTAAGTCAATGCTGTGTCCTACAGAGTCTTGGCTAGTCTGCAAAGGGGGTAAGAATGAGTTCCTCCCTGCTTGTTTATATACCACATGACCGTGGTGTTGTCGGTCTTTATCAGTAGTTGTCCCGGATGAAGTAGGTCCTTGAAGGCTGCCAGGGCATTCTGAACAGCTAGCATCTCTTTTTGATTGACATGTAGATGCATTTGGTTTGCGGACCATGCGCCTTGAATACATCTTCCTGCCATGTGGGCCCCCAGGGCATAATCTGATACATCCGTTGTTAATGTCTGCCTGGCTGGGGGTAAAGTGAATGGCTGTCCCTTGTTCTGGTGACAAGCCTTCGCCCACCAACGAAACTCCTGTTGCAGGCAGGGAATGAGGATAATTATTGTTTCCAGGCTGTGGCAATGTTGAGTCCAAACACTTTTTAGGTACCATTGAAATTTCCTCATATGCAGTCTCGCATGTGGAATTAGTAGAATGCAGGATGCCATGAAGCCGAAAGCCTGCAGAATTTTTCTTGCAAAATACTGGGCCTTTGTTGCCAACAGGTTGAAATCGGTAGTCAATTGCCTTTGTTTGCATGGCGTGAGAGAAGCCATCTGGGCAATTTTATTTAAGCTTGCCCCAGGAATATTATCTCTTGAGAGGGTACTAGTTTTGATTTCTTTTCGTTGACTGTGTACCCTAGGCCTGTTAGAAATCTCTTTACAAACGCCTAATGCTGTAGTAGAATGCCCTTGTTCTCTGCTTGAATGAGGCAGTCGTCCAAGTAAGGATATATTTGTATTCCTCTTTGTCTGCAGAATGCAATTACTGGTGCCAGGCACTTTGTGAAGACTCTGGGCGCAGTAGATAAGCCAAAGGGAAGTGCAGAGAATTGGTAGTGCATTGAGCCAGCTTTGAATCTGAGGTATCTTCTGCATGTTTGTCTGATTGGGACATGCAGGTATGCCTCTTTTAGGTCTAAAGTCACAAGCCAAGCCTTCTTGCCCAGCATGGGCAGAAGTTGTTGTAGAGTCAACATTTTGAATTTTGGTATATCCAGAAATGTGTTTAGAATAGATAGGTCCGGTATTGGTCTCCAAGTCTTGCCCATTCTTGGTACCAAGAACAGTCTTGAATAAAATCCTTGTCCCTGTTCTTGCTCTGGTACTTGTTGCATGGCCCTCATGTCAATGAGGGATGAGACTTGCTTTTGCGCCTCTGCCCATTAATGTTTTGGCAGGTCTGGCCAACTGTTTGTCCTTGGCAGGGTATGGAAGTGAAACTTGTAGCCTTGTGACACTGTCTAGGACCCATTTGTCCTGGGATATTATGTGCCAGTTTTGAGAAAAAAGTGCTAGTTTTCCCCCTAAAGGTGCTGCCAGAAGATAAGTCCTTGGTGCAGGCAGGGGGAAGTCATTGGGACCGTTTCCTGTATGGTTGTGATTTGTCTTCTCCACTTTTGGAGGTAGAAGCACCCCATTGTTTAGACTTGTACGAACCTTGGGGCTGGGATCTGCCTCTTGGGCGTCTGTATCTGCCCCTTTGTGGTCTGTCTGACACTGGAAAGGACCAATTCTTTGTAGGCCAGTGTCTGCTAAATCTTGGAGGCTGAACCTGTAAGAAATCCTTAACCATTTGCATAGATTTAGCTTTATCCTCCATTTTCTTTAACACCTCTTCTGCTTTAACACCAAACAAAGTATCATGCTGTAATGGGGCATCTAATAATTTTGCTTTGACATGATTAGGCACACTTTGTTCCTTTAACCAAGCATGCCTCCTGATGACAGAAAGTACAGTTTTGTACCTACCATAAATGTAGATGTCCGATAGGTATGCATCTGCAGTCCTTACATATGGGTTGTCCTGCCTCGGGCAGCCCTTCTGTCGGCCGGATTCCAAAGTCTGGGTCCGGCGTCAGCTGATGTCACCCTCTCCCCGACGTCAGAGCGCCTGGGGTATAAAAGCTTCAGCCGACGCCATCTTCCTCAGTTTTTCTTGCCCCAGATGCCAGGTGCCCTCTAAGGAAGGCTAAATTTGGAGAGATGCAAAACAAAATTCCAAACATGCACAGTAATATAAAACAAATACATCATAATAGATAACCCCAGCTAGCTATAAGAGGGATAAGTACCCAGGAAATACCACAGAGGTGAAGGAGGGAGGGTAAACCTGACTGCAGATGCATACCTATCGGACATATACATTTATGGTAGGTACAAAACTGTACTATGTCCTTCAAGGATGCATCTGCAGTCCTTACATATGGGTAGAATACCATAGCCAAGCTGGGGGTGGTAGGATCTAAGAAAAGGATGGTGTAGCTAAAATGCCCTGCAGGACTGCCGTAGCAAAGCCTGCTCTGGATCTGGAATATAAGGGTAAGTTGTAATGCTTGGAAAATGTATGCACGGAGCTCCATGTAGCAGCTTCTAAAATGTCCTTGGTAGCCACCCCTCTTAAGAAGGCTGTGGAGGTGGCTGTGGCTCTGGTGGAATGAGGTCTAATGTTAGCTGGCAAAGTTTTGCCATGAAAAGAGTAACAGAATCGAATGCAATTCCCTATCCATTTTGAAATTGTCTGTTTGGAAATTGCTTTTCCTTGTACACCAGCAGCATATGCTACAAATAGCTGGTCAGTTTTTCTATAAGTCTTAGTTCTGTCCAAGTAGTAGCGCAACTGTCTGTGAATGTCCAGGGTATGCAGATGTTTCTCCCCTTTGTTTTGTGGATTTGGAAAGAAGGTAGGCAGGTGAATAGCTTGGTTCAGTGAGACCCTGGATACCACCTTTGGCATGAATGAAGGATTGGTTCTCAATGAGACTCTGTCCTGATGAAAAATAAGAAATGGTTGTACTGCCATGAGGGCCTGCAACTCAGATACTCTTCTTGCTGAGGTTATGGCCAGAAGGAAGGCAGTCTTCCAAGACAGGAACTGTAGTTCTGAAGATGCTGCTGGTTCAAAGGGAGGTAGAGTTCATTTTTCCAACATGAAGTTAAGGTCCCATGTAGGCACTGGTGGTTTCCTTGGAGGATTGATGTTTTAATTCCTTAGAAACTGCCTTAGGAGAGGATGAGAGAAGACAGGTGGATCAGTATTGTATTCTGCTGAAATTGCTGAAGCATGAATTTTTATGGAAGAGTAAGAAAGGCCATTGTGGAGCATTTCTGCCAAGTATTCCAGGATATGTGCCATGTTCATCACTGTCGCATCTAGGCCCTTTGTGGTGCTCCAAGTGCGAAATCTTTTCCATTTTGCTGAATATGCCTTTCTTGTGGAAGGCCGGCGAGCTTCCATGATGATGTCCTTCACTGTCTTGGATAGCTTATCCTGGTGAGGAGTCAAGGTATTCTCCAGGCTGTCAGCTGCAAGGTTTTCAGGCTGGAGTGCAGAGTTTTGTAATTGTGTTGTGTCAGAAGAAGTGGCCATTTGTGGTAGAGGCCACGGTTTTGTGCGTGACATGCTCCTTAACAGTGGGTACCAGTGCTGTCTGGGCCAATCCGGAGCTATCAGAATCACTTTTGGCTGCTCTGTCCTGATCTTCAGTAAGACCTTGGTCATTAATGGAAGAGGTGGGAATGCATACACTGTTAGAGTATTCCAGCTGAAAGAGAGGGCGTCCAACTTTCCATGCTTGTGGGTGGTATGTCCTTGAGCAGAATTTCTTCAGCTGATGGTTGTGGTGGGAGGCAAAAGATCTATGCCCGGCCTCCCCCATGATTGTGTTATCTGAAGGAAGATGTCTGGGTGCAGCATCCATTCGTGTGGATCCATGATATTCCTGCTTAGGCTGTCCGCCAGTATATTGTCTTTTCCTGGCACAAACTGGGATTGCAGCTCTATATTGATTTTTTGGGAAAGTTCCCAAAGATTCATTGCCAGCCTGCAAAAAAGGTAGGAATGGGTACCTCCTTGCTTGTTTATGTACCACATAACTGTGGTATTGTCTGTCCTTATTAGCAGGTGTCCTTGATGCAGAAAATGATTGAAGGCCTCGATTGCATGTATCGCCGCCAGCATTTCCTTTTGGTTTATGTGCATGCACAATTCTTTCTGTGACCATAGTCCTTGAATGCATCTGCCCTCCATGTGTGCTCCCCATCCATGGTCTGAAGCATCCGTTGTAATGGTTTGGCTGATTATTGGTTTGCTGAAGGGCAGACCCCTGTTTGACTGGCTTGCTTGAGCCCACCACAGGAATTCCTTTTGAAGGCATGGAATGAGTGGTATCAAAGCTTCTAGGCTGTGACTGTGCCGAGACCATAAACTCCTTAGGTACCATTGTAGTTTCCTCATATGTAGCCTTGCTTGTGGAATCAGAAGAATGCAAGATGCCATGTAACCCAGGGCCTGCAGGATTTTCCTTGCAGTCAGCTGAGTTTGTTTTGTCAGATTTTCGAAATAATCCGGTAGTTGTCTTTGTTTTTCTTCCGTGAGAAAAGCCATTTGGGTGGTTGTATCTAGTTTCGCACCCAGAAAAATTATCCTTTGGGATGGAACAAGTCTTCATTTGTGAATGTTGACTGTATATCCCAAAGCCTGAAGTAGGCGGATGGCATAATTCAAGTGTTTTACCAAAGTTTGTTGGCTGTCCGCTTGTATAAGGCAGTCATCCAGATATGGGTATATTTGAATCCCCCGAAGTCTGCAGTGTGCAATTACTGATGCCAGGCATTTCGTGAATACTCTGGGCGCAGTAGATAAGCCAAAGGGCAATGCTGAGAATTGATAATGCTCTGAACCTGCAAGAAATCTGAGGTGTCTTCTGCAACTTTGTCTGATAGGGACATGCAGGTATGCCTCCTTGAGGTCTAGAGTTACCAGCCAAGACCCCTTGCCCAGCATGGGAAGGAGTTGCTGTAGGGTCAGCATTTTGAATTTTGGCACAATGAGATAAGTATTCAGTGCGGACAAGTCGAGAATAGGCCTCCATTGTTTTTCTTTTCTTGGGACAAGGAATAGTCTGGAATAAAATCCTTGGCCTTGTTCTGTGAGAGGAACCTTTTCTATAGCTTTCATTTGCAATAGGTTGGAAATTTGTTTTAAAGCCTCTGCCCTTTGATTCAGTGGCAGGTTTGGCATGTCTTTTCTTTTTGGTAATGTATGAAAATGGAACCTGTATCCTTTGTCTATTATTTGTAGTGTCCATTTGTCCCTTGTAATACTGTGCCAATTTTTTGAGAATAAAGATAGCTTTCCGCCCAAAGGTGCTTCCAACTGAGCCCTGGTTGGCGGGGTCAAGGTAAAGTCATTGAGTCTGTCCTTGTGCAGCAGTTGTAGGTCCTGCACTACCTCTCTGGTTAGGAGGCTGCCATTGACGTCCTCTGTAGGAGCCTCCAGCTTGCCCTCTACCTCTGGCACGCCTGTTCTTGCCTCTTTGAAATCTCTCTGTGTCTGGAAAGGACCAATTCTTAGAGGGCCAATTTCTGCTGAATCTTGGTGGTTGGACCTGGAGAAAATCTTTGACTGTTTGTACAGATTTAGCCTTTTCCTCAAATTTCTTTAAGACCTCCTGAGCAGTGGAGCCAAATAACTTTTGCTTTTCCAGTGGCGCATCCAGAAGCTTTGCTTTAACATGATCTGGCAGAGTTTGTTCCTTCAGCCAAGCATGCCTACGTATGACTGCACCTGTCATTGCTGACCTACATGAAGCTTCCAATGCATCATAACCACACTGCAAGAAATGGTTGCTAACCTGTTGGGAGTTATGTACAAGATCCTGAAGTGACTTGCGATCTAGGGGTTCAGGTGAAGACAGTTTTTTATGCAATTCATCTAACAAATACTCTTGGTACTGTATCATATGGAATTGACAATTTAATGCCCTCATAGAAAGAGTGGAAGTAGTATACACTTTTTTACCCCATCTCTCTAAAGCCCTGGACTCCCTTTCAGAGGGGAGTGGATTTTTAGTAGTGGCAGATGCAACCCCTTTAGGGCCCTGGGAAACAGTTTCAGGGTCAGCAGAGTGGGCCTTGTAAAGGAAATGATGCGAGTCCGGGGCCGGAGGAAGGGAGTCAGGGGTAATGCTAGACTCAGAGTACACATCATCAATGACATTCAAAACAGGAGGAATAGCCAAAGGTCTATGCTGAGGTAAATGCAAAAAAGTCCTTAATCTCTTCCTGGAATCAGAGAATTCCTGGCCCTGCCATTTGAAATGCTCTCTCATGGAGTGAAGGGTCTCCCCAAAGGACAGCTCTTCAGGAGGGGAGGCAGAGGGAATAGATTCCTCTGCATCAGAATCCTCGTAAGCCGTAAAGGCCTCCTCCTGGTAGTCTGAAAGAGCAGAGCCATCTGAGGCCTCATCAGAGGACTGGGGATCAGTGGGCTCAACCCTGGTCCTTTTGTCTAGAGGAGGTTGAGAGCCCCTGTCCGGATGTGGCTGAGAGCCCCTAATTAAGGAAATAAGGTCCTCAGCTAAACTTAAAATCTGTGAACCTGTAGTGGATCCCTGAGGAATAGCCTTGTGAGGCAGAGATTTTGGCTGTTTAGCAGCTTTAGCCCTTGTGAATGCCTTTATGGACATGGATGCAGGAGGCCTGGCTGCTCCACGTGCTGGCGTAGTTTTGTCTAGGGAAATGGTGTCGGATGTTTCCGGAACACCGGTTTCTGAGGGAAATTCTATAACAGACTCAGAAGAGGCCTCCGGGGCCGAGGTTGTCGGTTGTGCAGTTTCGACGGTCGGAAGTACCAAGGACTCGGTTTCAGCCGAGACACTCGCGGTAGGCCTAGGCGTGGTTTCAGCCGAAACCACGGTCCGCGTGTGTCTGTCCTTGTCCTTCCGTTTTTTGTTAAATGAGAAGTCGGAGTCTCCGACGGCATATTGTAACAGTAACTAGCCCCAAAAAATTCCTCTGCAAACTCCGCCCGACGCCTAAGAGTGCGTCAGTTGAAGGAGGCACAGGCTGTACAGGCCGAGACGTCGCGGTCTGGGCCTACGCAGGGGAGGCAGTAAGAAGGGAAATCCTTATGAGGTATTTGTTTCCCACAAGTTAAGCAATTATTAACTTTAAGCGTTTGATCTGACATCGGCTGAGGCAAGAAAGAGTCCCCATCGGGGTACTTAGCTTTTGAAGTCACAGGAGCTGGCCGACCGGCACTTGCGAACTGCTTCTGCTTCGGGCACCACACGGCAAGAAAGACTGAGAAAGATGGCGTCGGCTGAAGCTTTTATACCCCAGGCGCTCTGACGTCGGGGAGAGGGCGACATGAGCCGACGCCGGACCCAGACTTTGGAATGTGGCTGACCGAAGGGCTGCCTGAGGCAGGACAACCCATATGTAAGGACTGCAGATGCATCCTTGAAGGACATCCTGTAACAGCGGCTCTGCAGGCCTCCAAAGAATCAAAACCACATTGCAAAGTATGCTTTCCAACTTGTTCAGCTGCATGCAATAAATCCTGCATTTCTTTGTTTTCTGCACATTCAGAATTTGTCAACATTTTCTGTTTTAGCAGTGTCATAATATATTGCTGATATTTGAGCATATGAAACTGACAATTTAAACCCCTTATAGCCAAGGTAGCAGAAGTGTAAATCTTTTTCCCCATCTGTCCAATGCCCTAGAATCCCTGTAAGAGGGGGTAGGGTTTTTTGCAGCGGAAGCCTTGACCCCTTTGGGACCCTGAGAGATGGTTTCTGGGTCATCAGCAGGGTTTTTGAAAAGGAATTTATGAGAGTCAGGGACCCTGTAGTACCTGTCCGGCTTAACAGGAGCTGGAGGCAAGGAGTCAGGGGTCAGACTGGACTCTGAAAATACATCATCAACAATGTCCAACACAGGTGGAATAGCTAGGGGCCTGTGTTGTGGTAGTAAAAGGAAGTCCCAGCCTTTTCTTAGATTCTGAAAAATCTTGGCTCTCCCAGTGGAAATGCTCCCTCATGGTATGCAAGGTTTCCCCAAAAAAGTAATCCTCAGGAGGAGAGGCTGAAGGGATAGATTCTTCAGCATCAGAATCCTCATAGGGAGGAAGACAGTATTCCTGATCAGAAGAGGAATCAGATGAAATGGAGACCTGATCTGAAGATTCATACTCTGTCTCTTGCCTAGGTTTTTTATCAGGAGGGGGACAGGAACCCCTGATCAAAGTAATTAAGTCTTCGGCCATTTTCAGCATCTGTTTTTTGGGCATGGAGGCCTGTCCATAAGGCTGTTGTACTTGTTTCTTTGTCTTTAAGGGCGCTTTAAGTCTTTGCCTTTGAAGCTGAAGTCATTCTAATGTATAATTGAGTTGGTCTGAAAACACCCTCAGAAGCCGATGCCTGCTCAGCTGCTCCGGACCCATCTGAGGGAATAGTCTCCGTTGGTCCAATACCTTGAGCTTCCAGTGGCCTAGGCGACTCCACGCGGGAGTCAGTAGCGGCCTGCGGGTCTAAAGTAGCGGGCATCAGGTGCTGTGAAGGCACCTCACTGAGAACTGGCGACTGGCTTAGGAGAAGCCTCGTCGTCGGTTTTGGACCTTGGATGCCTGTCCTTTTCTTTTTCTTTGCATTTCTTGTGAATTCCAGTAGTCAGATGGCTATTCGACGACATGGTATAATTAAATTGTCTGCCAAAATAGTGCAATGCAAATTCGTACCGAAGCTTAATAGTGTCTTGGCTAAAGTAGCACAAAACCGACAACAAGCAACATCGTGGTCAGGGTCTAGGCAAGGAATACAGTAAGAATGAAAGTCCTTAGGAGGTATTTGCTTCCCACAAGAAATACAATTATTAACTTTTACTGACATCGGTCTGGAGCAAGAAAAAAGTTTCCCCAACGGGGTACTTAGCTTTTAATGATGACTTCAGATCTGAAATTCGAACACGAAAATCTCAGGAGTCGGCCGACCGGCATTTGTGAACTGCTTATGCTTCGGGCACCACGCGGCAAGAAAGACTGAAGAAAATGGCGTTGGCTGCATCTTTCATACCCCTGGCGCACTGACGTCAGGGAAGAGGCGACAGCAACAGATGCCAGGCCTAGACTTTGGAATTCAGGCCGACTGAGGGTAGCCTGCCAGCAGGATAACCCAAGTGTAATGACTGCAACAGTGAAACATGAAGAACATCAGTGGACATACGAAAATGAAGAAAACAATTCTAGTAAACTACCTACCCAAACTCTTCTGCCATCAGAAAAGACCCCTACCTCACCAATGAATTATGAAAGAACTAGAAAAGGAACCTCACTCATCTAATTGCTCTAATGGTGACATTTCTTCTTACTAGAAAGGAAAGGTGCGCATTGTGAAATTCCAATCTGCTGTGTAGCTGCTGGAAAAGGTGTGAGTTCAGTTACTTTAAAGGACAAGCCACTTTAATTTTTTTTAGTTAGTTATATGTCAAGCCTTCTCACAATGCATCATACTAAGCAAATAAGTTAATACTAAATTCATATTCACTAGTCTCTTTCTTTCACTTGTTCTGGGCTTACCTGTGTTAAGGAGTGCCCCCCTGCTACTGGAGTGAAATATGTCTAGAAAGCTGAGAGAGACAGGGCAGCAAGCACCACAACTACAAAAGGTATTATATTATGACAAGTGGCGACACCGTCACAAAGCACAGCACAAAAAGTTTTAATTATTTTTTTATTTTATTTCTTTATATCCTTTTATTGATCGGGTAGGTCCCACTAAGCATAAACCGGTTTCAGAGCTGATATGGCCTTTATTAACAGTGGAAAATTCTCACAAGACAAGACATCAAGCAAACTCCCCCACTCCTCAGTAGTGACCTACAATTTCTTTCTGGCTGAACTTCAAGACGAGCTTCGAATGGAAGAAGCAGAAAGCTGCTAGGAGAGTGGAACAGGAAAATGAGTACTAAATATTTAAAATCAGGGAGAAAAGACAGACAGAAAGGGAAATATTTGTCTCATCAAGCAATGGAGAAAAAGGCCTAAAGGATACAGAAGTACATGGCAGACCGTCACTGGAAATAAAATGAAGGAAACTATACAGAATCTCAGAAGAAAAAAGACAATATGAGAGTTTCTGTAACCAGCAAGAAGCTGAGCAGGAATTTTTAAAATGCAGAACATGTGTCAACTGGAATAAATGCTGTCACAGTCTGAACTATGTTACTGGACTACAGGAGCTACAGTCGTAAGTTTTCTACTGAAGACTGTGTATGGAGTCATTATTTCAACTATACATCTGTAGAGGCACTGAAGAGATTTTTTGATACTAATTTTAGTGCTCAAAGACTGGCTGGAGAGGATCAGAACCACAGAAGTCTCCATTCATTTCCCCAGCGGAATGTTCAGTGGTCTGGTCAGAGCCAAAACTTTTATATAAAACATATAATCATTTTGTTTAAGAAGTGAAGGTGCTTCTCTTAGTGGCACACACTGCTGGTTATGCAAATATTGCAATGTCATATGAGGACATACCATGCTGTGGGTATCTGGAAAGATTTGTGACGAGAGTTTTCAGTCCACCTCAGAAGTTGAAATAAAGAGAACAGACAACTTGAGATTCAATAAAACAAACAGAAGCTAATAGATGTAATGGAATTTTATTTTGCAATGATACAGAAAAAAAAAATGTAAGTGAATCTAGCTACCTTGCCTCCATCAGTGTATTACTTCATGCATGTGCGGAATGGCAGAGGAATGCTTGACAAGATGAGTGCTAGGAGGAAAGGGGGAAAAATGACAAAAAAAGAAATCCTTTTTTGTCTGACAGGTGCATTTTTAAGATGGCCAGCTGAGAACAATTATGTGCTACTAGTTAAGTGTTACATTATCATTGATTGGTACTTGTGCTACTATGCTCCATCTGTACTTTACAGTGATGACCTCTGCCTCACCTTTCAGCCTTTCTTCCCAGATTTCCAATATAAATAGATTCGACTAGATGAACTAGACTAGTTCAAGTACAACTTAGTTAATTAACAATCAAAGTCATTTAAAGCAGAGTCTAAATTACATCTGTAAAATACTAAACTTTTTCAACAGCATGCTCAAAGTCTAGAACCAAACGGACATTTAAACAATTTCCAAAAGCCGAAGAAGCACACACTATACATTTCTGCTGATACTACCTCAACAACACCATCACATACATGCCACCTCATGTATTTTGAGAATGACACAGCACTGCAAGTCTTGGTGAGCAAGTAGATGGAAATGGCTGGTAATAACAAACACAACAAAAAATCCTCTTTTCTTTAAGATCACTGAAATAATGAACAGAGCTGTCCAGTGGAAACTCCCAAATTCTGATTCAAATTAAACAATACAGTGTTGGTAAAGGAGGTGAAAAACTGACAATGGCTGAGGGGTGACCATCTCATTCCTAAACTCTGGTAGATGTGGCAGCCTAAATGAAGTACAGTTGTAATGGAACTTGCCATTGTCGAGTAGGTAAAGCATCGCAGCAGTAACACTTGGAAAGTCAGCCACTTAAGGTTTGATCAACAGCACAACTCCAGAGCTCAGTGGACTGATGACAAGTGCAATTTCCATAGCTCAACACCCCTCAGGCTAGTCTGGACATCAGGACATTACTGGTATAACTTTTCTGGACCTTCCCCCTTACTAAGGAGAGTTCTGGACTCAACACCAAAGGACATGAAGAGAAGAACACCCAGGGTAAGACCAACCAAAAGACCAGCAAGCTGTTAACCTACATCCTACAGAGAAAGCGAGAAGGTCTGGTGCCTTGTCAGAGTATCAGAGGGGGAGGTAAGGGGGATACTGACTAGGGTACCCACCACAATCCATACAAGTCCAGGGTAAAGGATACAGAAGGGAGGTGAGAGAGAGGCTGCTGCAATAGTGAACATTTTTGAAGAACTACAATCAATGTAAGTTCATGTACAGCTGTACTATATGCTCAATGTATGTTTCACTGCTGAAAGGCACTAGGAAAGATTCTCAAAGCTTATGGAACACTAGGTATTTGGCCTGGAGCAGAAGTGTCTGCAGGAGGTCCTGTTGAATGGCTGTGGCAAACCCACCTTAGCTTAAGAGGTGCCTTTGTTAGAGTGCTTGGTTAAGATGTGGATATATGACCATGCAGCTGTTTCCAAGTCTAGTTTGAAAGTTGACCTCTATGAGAAATGCAGTAGTGAATGTTGTGTCCCTTGTAGAGAGGGCTTTAACCTGGCTATGCACTGTCTAGCCAAACTAGGTATAAAAGAAGCAAATACAATGTGCTGGCCTTTTGATATAGTTGGTTTGAAATCAGTCTTCCCTTCCTTCCCATTTGCCAAAGAAATTAACAGTTGTGCAGAGTACTTCTTTTTTTGTTTTTAATCTGGTCAAGTAATATCTCGACTGCCCATGTGTGTTTCAGGAGTGCAAAATTCTCTATCCTTACTTTAGTGAGCAGGAATAAACAGAGATAGGTGGATAGCCTAATTCCAGCATACTTCTGTCACAACTTCAGTGTTAAGTATAGGTTCATAGGAGGTTACTAGACTACTGGCCGTAGGGCCTTTATAAGCCTAGCCATGTTATACCCTTGTTCCCTTACTGACAGAGTTGTATGGTCTAGATTTGCAGCACGAGTTTGTAATCAGCACTGACTGCCCTTATCCAAGAGGGACACAGGTGACACACTCAGGGTAAATTTACAGTCTCTCATCCAGCTAAGTTAAGCTT
This sequence comes from Protopterus annectens, assembly GCF_019279795.1. Taxonomy (NCBI): domain Eukaryota; kingdom Metazoa; phylum Chordata; order Ceratodontiformes; family Protopteridae; genus Protopterus; species Protopterus annectens. Next base: position 1,963,505,287 of record NC_056739.1, read on the forward strand.
AAATAGGGTCATTGAGGAGCTCTGTTTTACGTGAATTGGGAGTTTGTTCCAGGGGAATGGCAATCTCTGGGAGACATATCTGTCTCTCCAGCATGTCCTGTTAATGTCACGGGCTAGGTTAAAATCCCTAGAGCGAGAGAATCTTGTCCCATTTGACTTGCAGATGTGAAGCAATTTCATTAGGGCAGGGTCTGAGACTGCTCTGCAGGCCAGGCACAAGTCACCACTCAGCAGCCTAGAAGATATAGAGTACAGTGTACAGAGGCCTCCAGTCTGTCCATGGAGGTCATATGTTGAAAGCCCTTAATTTTCATGGTGAGAAACCTCTGAGGTCTCTCCAGCTGCTGCAAGTGTCTGGTGAGGTACATACAGAAGGGAGCATTGTACTTTATTACTGGTCTGATGAGGGACAAGTACAGAAGAATTATAACATCCTTAGCTCTGGATGCGATGCTCTTACTTATGAGATGTGCAACATATAAGGCCCTCCTTACCACTGTGGACACATGGTGATTGAAGTTAAGGTCGCTATCAATCTGTGTTCCCAAATTTCTCACCACAGGGTTTGAGCTAAGGGGGTAATGTTAACATTCTAATTTGCAGGGACTTCCCCTTTGCCAAAAGGGATGATACACTAAAACACAAAAAAAAATGTGTAAAGTCCATGGCTTTGGCACCAATCATTTGTCTGTGTAAGCCCTTTCTGTAGAATGTCAACATCATTGGGGGACTCAATGACTGCACCCAGTTTGCAGTCATCAGAGAACTTGGTAAGCCACAGGCCAATTTTTGCCTGGACTTCTGAGAAACAGAGTCTAACCAGTAGGGGATCCAGCACAGATCCCTGTGGTACACCACTGGTAACTGGTCTGCTGGAAGAGGTAGAATCACCATCTTTGACTGTATGCATTCCGTCAGTGAGCCAGTTGGCTACCCATCTAGAAACATATGGGTTAATTCCCAGCTGGGGGAGTTTTTCAATGATGCCTTTGTGGGGGATTTTGTCAAAAGCATTGACTTAGTCAAGATAGGCTGTATGTAGTGTTTTGCCTTCATTCATGGCTTTGGTGACATTCTCAAAGAAGTCCACCAGGTTCAATAAGTATGTTCTACACTTAAAGCCAAACTGGGTCGGGTCAAAAGTTTGAATGTCACCCATGTCTTTGCTGATGAGTTCAATGAGGATTCTCTCCACAGCCCTGCAGATACGGCTGGTCAGGCCTATGGGTCTTATAGTTCCCGGAGTCGGCTGATGGACACTCTCCATGCAAGACAATTACTGTTGCTGTTTTTCACTCTGCTGGGACAAAGCCAGTACTTAGACTGTGGTTGAAGAGTGTGCCAAGTGATTCCACTAGGTCCTGTTTAAGGTCATTTAGTAGGCAGCCTGGGATGTTATCCAGTCCCACAGAGGCTATGCTTTTGACCATGGATATTATGGTTATAACCTGATCTTTGGAAATGCTAGGTAGAGGACTGGTGACAGGTATGCTTTGGGGTATGTCTGGTGGGGAAAGGAGGGTGAAGTTTGTACCAAATCTGTCTACTAGCAGGTTGGTGATGGCCTCATGGTCAGTAAGTAGTACTGTCCACTAGTCTGGCACAAACCTGGGCCTTCCCTTTTAGATTTCTGACATAGCTAAAGAATGCCTTGTGATTATCCTTGCCTAGGGATGCTAGTTAGGTTTAGCTTTGTAATTGGCTTTAGAGGACTTTACAAGATATCTAATTTGCTTGTTCAAGCTATGGAGGTTGTCCTTTCTCAGCTGAATCAGTTCCTTCTTGTTCTTAAATATTAGTTTCTTCCTCTTGTTTTACCTACTTATGCTTGATGTCCATTAGGGTGATTTGTTTTTTTGTGAGGACCTTGTTTTGATCTGTTCAGGTACAGTCGAGTCTATACATTTGAAAAAGTTGTTTATACAGGACATTTGGGTACACCTCTGTAGAGAAGTCATTGTTGACAGTGGTAGTAGGGAGTTTGAAACTATTTATGCCATTGTTTAGGAGACCATAGTTTGCTTTGGAGAAATTTTTCATCCTTTTTGGTCTGGGGGGGGGGGGGGGTCAGGTATTATAGTTACTTCAAACGAGAGTGACTTGTGATCAGACCTTACCAGGGAAGGCAACACATGGGGTAGTTTAGAGAACCCTTATATTGGTGAGTACTAAGTCTTGGACATTTGAGCCCCTTTGTGGAGGTGCAGACCATCTGTTTCAGAGCATTTGTATTAAAGTCCAGGAACCTTAGGGTGAGCGCATTTGTGCTCATACAAGACTCCAATCGACGGAAGGATAGTTGAAATCATCCATGACCAATTTGTTTGGCTGCATAGTGAGTGACTCAAGTAGGTCCAGGTAGGCAGAGTGGTTTTCATGGTGGGGGGACCTATAGCGAACAGTGATACGGAAGGAGGTTTTACCTACAGTTAGTTGGACTTGGAGTAGCTCTACGGACCAGTCTTGAGGTGCATTTGTCTTGAAGATGGATGCACCTCCAATTTTGGTTCTTTCATGCTCATTTTAAGGTCTGAATGTGTTTAAGGCATTGTAGCCTTGCATGGCCGAGGTGATCTCTGCAGCCTTGAACCATGTCTCTGACTGCACAGGCACTGGCATCTTAGGTAAAGAGTGCTTCCAGTGAGTGCAGTTTCTGATTTACACTCCTAGCATTAAGTAGCATAACCTTGCGTTTGTCAATAGTGGATTTTTTATGTCGGAAATTTTGTTATGACATTGCCTAAAAAAAGCACTATGGGGGAGGCAAGTACCTTTGCCAGTTACCAAAAGCCAAGAAGTGAAAGGTGAAGAACTTCTCTGGCAAAGCAGCGTGGTCCGTTGACCATATCTTCCCAGGCTGACAGATACTGGATCCCCCTGGAATGACATCATGTACTGTGACCTTGTA